>NC_141056.1:50325481-50535481 GCF_041138505.1 Cibotium barometz
TCGGCAAGGTTATTACTTTAGCACAGCAGTTAGGACTATCTGCGCAGGTCAAAGATGGAGCAATTCATTCGTGGATTGGATCCTAACATTCAGTTCACAGTTCACAACTTTGAACCCAATACATATGACCGGGCTTTGACTCTCGCTCAGAATGAAGAAATGAAGATGAACGGTGGCAAGTCCAAGCAGTCATCCCAGTTCAGTACCAAACCCCAGCTGCACAGCCAGGGAAAGGTAATGCATCTTCTAAAGATGGTAAGAAGACGGCAGTAATAGATCCAGTTCAAGGGGTAAGAAAGATAAAGAATCTAAGCCTAAGAAAACCCCCGATGAAAAGGCTAAAGCAGGCATTACTGGAGGTTATCTTCCTCCAGAGGAGCAAAAGAAGTATCAATTAGAAAACAAATGTTTTTTCTGTCATATCATAGGACATGGTAAGAAGGATTGCTACAAATGGCAAGCGGAACAAGCCGCTAAAGCCCCTTCTGCCACACTTGCCACAGCCTCCCTAGCTCCTCCAGCCCCGCCTACTACCACCAATGCGGTTCAACTTTTACCTTCTATGCATCCTATGCCATCCGTGGTATTTGATGCTAAGCAAGAGGGTGAGAGCGATGCTGCACAGAAAAGCCTCATCCAAGCTTATGGCTCTGCCCAGGGCCGACAGTTTGTAGTCCTTTTCGAGCAGTTTTGAGGACGCCATCTCTCCCCAGTTGACTAACAAAATGAGCTACACATTAGTCCCATATCATCTGGATGTGGACGGGTTTACACCTGGTCTCCGCACCCACATTTCTCAGAAGGCACAGCAGTTTGCCTTTGATGTTCAGAAGGCCTCGTTCCAACGAGATTTCATTGTCTCGTCTCTGTTGGGGTGTGACATGATCTTAGGAATTCAGTGGTTCCGTCAATATGAGCCTATTCCCGATTGGGGGCAGGACACTTTTACTATCTGTAAAGGTTTTTCTGAGCCTGTCATGATTCGCGGGGATAGAAGCATTCTTGGTATCCCATTGATTTCGCATCTCCAGGCCCTGACGAGCTATCCGCAAGGGAGCAGAAGAAGCACTACTTTATGTTCGTGCTTAAACAGCCTCTACCTCATCGGTAGCATCCATCTCATCCTCAGTCCCTCGGTTAGCAGACCTCCTGTCCAAACATCAAGACATTATGCTTAGGGACTGTCATGTGCATCATAGATGCCATGGACAATCTCAGGGCTAGATCCAGAGGGGGCAAACAAATAAATAGTATGAACCAGATAGAGTCAGAGTGTGGAGCACAAGATACAGAAGTGGCCAGGTTGGACTTGGAGAAGCACCAGGGGGCAGTCGGCTGAGTACAAGAGCTGTCGGCTGTACCAGGAAGCAAGGTGGCTGAAGGCGCATGATGACAAGGCAAGATAACCAGTCGGCTGAATTAAGAGGCATTTAATTCATGTATGACTGGCCGACCAGCAGTCGGCCAGTTTACCAACAGTCCAAGAAGTTCAAAAGGAGGTATAAAAGGCAAAGGGTGCTCCTCATTGTAGGCATTCAATCCCACTAGGGGTTTGGATCCTTAGAGGTCCCATAGGGGACAGATTTTAGGGTTAACCACCTTTTTATGAAGGCAGCCAAGGGCTGCAAGATATGTACCCTTTTTGTACCATAGTATATACTGAATTTCCAGCACTTCTCACTCTCTCTCTCTACTCTCTCTCTACCTGCGTTTTTGCATCAGATGGTGCGTTTTTTGCATCAGAAGGTTTCCAAGAGTGTTTAGGGCTGAAAGAAGACTACCCAGAGCTTCCGCGTGTTACAGGGACAATCTCCCGCCCAGTCTCCCACCCTCTCGCCCCGAGGACCATCATATTGATTTGGTCCCTCGATCAGATCCTCCTAGCAGGTTTCCCTATCGTCTTTCCAAGACTTTAGAGGGCGAGTTAGCAAAACAGTTATCTAAGCTCCTCCGAGCCGGATTCATTCGGCCTTCTTCCTCACCATTTGCTGCAACCATCCTATTTGTCCAAAAGAAGGACAAGTCTGCACGCTTTTGTGTAGACTACAGGGCATTAAATAAACTCACCATTGAGAATAAGTTTACTATGCCAAGGACAGAGTACATTTTGGAGCGTTTATACGGTGCTAAGTTTTTCACTAAGATCGACCTCAAGAGTGGTTACCATCAGGTCCGCATTTTCGAAGATGACATTTCAAAAACAGCTTTCTGGACAGAGCGTGGTCACTGCGAGTTCGTAGTCATGCCTTTTGGGCTTACAAATGCACTCGCAACCTTCAATAAAATGATGTCCAAGATTTTCGCAGTCCACTTTGGGAAGTGTGTTTTCGTATTCCTTGATGACATACTAGTCTTCTCAGCCACTGAGGAGCAGCATGAGAAAGACGTGGAGAAAGTCTTGCAACTTTTGCGAGATAATGAGCTCCACATAAATGCCAAAAAGTCTGTCTTTGGTGTTAAAGAAGTTCAATATTTGGGCTATATCATCGGTTCCGATGGGATTAGACTGGATCCATCGAAGGTTCAGGAAATCTTAGATTGGGACATCCCTAAGACCGCCCAAGAAATCCACTCATTCGTAGATCTTTGTCAAGCCTACAGTACCCATGTCCACCAGTTTTCCAACCTTGCAGCACCTCTTATAGACTTGCTCAAGGGAGTGAAGACTCGCAAGCAAAAAGTCAGAGTTCCAGGCAAGGCACTTGATGCATTCCATGCACTGCAGAAAGCCGCCTCAGAAGCGCCTCTATTAAAGTTAGCATCTTGGGATGAACCTTTCAAGGTCATTACCGATGCAAGCAATGTAGCCATAGGTGCAATTCTCTAGCAGGCCAATAGACCCGTGGCATACTACAGTAGAAAGTTGGATGTCGCCGAAAAGAATTATTCGTTATATGACAAAGAGTTTTTGGGTGTGATCACAGCGCTCAAACATTGGAAGCCTTTTCTTTATAGACAAGTTTTCACAGTCAAAACAAACCACCAAGCACTTAAGTGGCTTCAAACCATGCCCAGTGCCCAGTGAAGTGACCGACACGCCAGGTGGAGTCAACTCTTCCAACAGTTTGGAGGAATGATTGAATACATCCCTGGTAAGCATAATCCATTAGTAGATGCTCTTCGTCGAAAGGCCAACATCCAGGCAGTCCAGGAATCTACCATTCTCGAAATCATGGGGAAGGACTTAGATAGCATGAAAGACCAATATGTCGACTCCCCTGAGTTTGGTACTCAGTACAGTTTGGCCCTCAATTCTGAGCCTGGCCACTATTCAGTAAAGAACAGTTGGTTGTTCTTCAAGAACCGCCTCTGTGTCATTCGGGAAAAGCGATCAGCTCTTCTCCATGATGTCCATGACTCCTTAGTTGGAGGACATAGGGGTATCAACAGTACCCTCGAGAAATCAGAACAGTCCTTTTATTGGCCAAAAATGAGGCGTGATATATATTCACATATTCAAGCCTGCAAGATTTGTCAAAAAGTAAAGGTTCCACAAACAAAGAAGGCTGGTTTACTTCAACCTTTGCCTCTCCCAAACGGACCTTTCATCGACATATCTATGGACTTTGTAGGGCCTCTACCAACATCCACCGGATCCCGGAACACTCAGTGTTTTACCATTGTGGATCGCTTCAGTAAATTCTGCATGCTCATCCCATGCAAGCATATGGCCACAGCTGAGGACGTAGCTCGTCTGTTTCTCAAGCATTGGTACCCAATTTGTGGTTTGCCTAGCACCATTACATCACATAGAGATTCCAAGTTTACCTCGCATTTCTGGAGGGCATTATTTGAAAACTTCGAAACTAAGTTGAAGTTATCTAGTGCATTTCATCCGCAGACAGACGGCCAAACAGAAATTTACAACCAGTTGGCCTTTGATGTTCTCAAGTCATATTGTCATGACCAATAGTCCAAATGGGAACATTATCTTCCATTGGTCCAAGCTATCTTATACGACACTCATTCATCCAGTGTCGGACGGACTCCATATAAAGCAGCCTTTGGTCGCCGTTTCTCTTCTCTTTTGACGAGATTGGTGTCTCCATCTCTAGAGGCTAATAAAACCACGGAAGCATTTTCCGAGATCATTGATTCAGTCAAGGACCGCTTGACCAAAGCATAGGAAGCATATAGCAGACAGGCGAATAAGTCTAGACGTGATGTCCACTTCAAGGAAGGGGATTGGGTCTATCTGCGTATCATGAAACAAAGATTGAAACAAGTGGGTAAACTGTTAGCATATTCATCCCCAGATTCTGCTCTTTTATGGTGCCCATTTGGTCCCTTTTGCATGGCCCTTGCTTGTGGGCTGGCCACCCCTTTTTCTACTATTTTTCTGGGATTTTTCCCAGCCTTTCTGGCATTTACCAGTCGGCCATATCCAGTAGCTCTAGTCGGCCTGTTTTGCAGCTCCAGTCGGCCAGCATTCCCTTACTATAAATAGTGGGTGCTGGCCTCTCTTTTCTCATTCAGTCTTGTACATTTTTTTGCTCCCTCACTTATGGGACTATCTGTGTCTCTTGCTTGGGACTGTTTTGCTTCAGTATATTCAGCATAGTTGTCTCCATATCTCTCTCTCTCTTGCACTCTCTGTTCAGCACATTCTAGTGCCACTTTGCTTCCGCTCTGTGCACTCTTTCATGGTATCATCGCTCCCGGTTTAGCAACCTCTTTGCTGCCCCAGATTCAGCCCTGTTTTCAGCACCTTCTCCTCTGCGTCTTTCTCTCAGATCCACAGCCCTTGCTGCTGCGTTTTCTGGACAGCAACTTCTGGTCTTTTCACCTCCAAATTTGGCTTCCCCAACAGCAGCCATCTGGCGTTTTCTGATCAGCGTTTTTTCCCACTTGGAGATTGGACAATAGGCGGCCTGTTTTCTACAGGACAGCAGCCTTCTATGCTGCGTTTTCCTCTCCAGTGGCCCTTTCCCTTTTGCAGAGGGGGCTTGTGGTGTTGCAGGCTTTGGTGGCACTCTTGGTACCTGTGGAGGACACTTCTTCTTCAGAGTTTGTGCGTTTTTTTGAGATTGAGCCCAAGCTTTTCTGATGGCTGCACCGACTTCTCTTCATATGTTTGCTGAGTCTGCCAAGTTGGATGGTTCCAACTACACGTTATGGAAGGTTGAGGTGAAATCGGCCTTGCGTGGCGTGGATCTTTGGGATTGGCTTGTTACACCAGCCAATGCCACCCCTCCCACCCTTGCTTCCAGTGGTGCGACTCAGGCACAGATTGATATTTGGCTGTCAAATGATCGACGCGTTTTTTCCTTTCTGATGTTGAACTGTCAGGATGATGTTCTCTCTCATGTGCGTGCAGCAGGTGCTGCACATGAAGTTTGGAAGGCTTTTGCAGATCTCTATGAGATTAAGTCTCCGGGTTGGATTTTGGCGTTTATTTGCTTTCATCTCGAAGATGAAAGATCTCCGAGCAAGCTTGCTGTTTGTGGCAAGTTCATCTCCACAGAGGATATGGCTATTCGGCTGCTCTCCAAACTTCCAGAGAGGTTTGATGCATACTTTCAGTCTCTTGTTTCTTCTCCTCGTCCTGTTCCAGTTACTTGGGAGAAAGTTCTCCCCTCCGTCATGCAGATTGAGTCTCGTTTTGAGGAGCGGACTGGCACCTCTGGTGGCCCTGATGGAGCTTTGGCAGCACGAGATAAAGGGAAGACTCAACAAAAGAAAGGAAAAGGGGGTTCTGACAAGAACTCCAAGGATTCCAACAAGGATAAAGACAACAAATCTTCAAAGAATAAGGACATTGAATGTCATTATTGTGGCAAGAAGGGTCACAAGTCACCCCAATGTCACAAGAAGAAGCGTGATGAAGCAGCAAAGAACTCTTCCTCAACGGCGGTGTCTCAACCCAAGAAGGATGATGGCATTCTTCTCTTAGCAGGTACTCAGCGTATACTTGCTCTTGTGACTTCTCAATCACGGTCTTGGATTGTTGATAGAGGTGCTACTGCTCATATGACACCCCATCGAGATTGGTTTGAGGACTTCACTGCCAGATCAGGCGAGATCACTCTGGGTGATTCTTCTTCTGTGCCAGTGCATGGACATGGCACTATCCCCATCTTCCGTTCTGACGAGGACAAGAGGTACTTCTCTAACGTTCTGTATATTCCAGATCTGGCTTTTAACCTTTTATCAGTGAGTGCTCTTACAGCTAAGGGTGCGGAGGTGATCTTTTCTCGTTATGAGATTACCATTCGTGATAAAGCGACTGGTAGCATCTTGGCTCAGGGAGTCCAAGATAGTGGTCTCTACAAGTTGACCGCTCTGCTTACTTCTCGTGCTTCTTCTGCTCTTTGGCATGCTCGGTTTGGCCATTTGAGCTATCAGCTTCTGCAGCGAGCTTCGAAGGATGGGTTGGTTGAGAGATTACCGACCATCAAGGCTCCATCTTCTGCATGTTCCTCTTGTTTACAAGGGAAGCAACACCGAGCCGCCTTTCCGAAGGAGGCAACACAGATCTTCGACATCACTTGCTCTCATTCATGCAAACTTATGTGGTCCTTGAGTACCGCGTCTTTGAGTAAGGCATTGTACATGCTCGTGATGGTGGATGATTTTACCAGATATACTTGGGTTTTCTTTCTGAAGACCAAGGATGAGACTTTTCATCACTTCTGTGATTGGAAAGCTAAGGTAGAAAAAGAGACCGGTCACTCGGTCGAGGCTCTCAGGACCGATGGAGGGGGGGAGTTCACATCCCAGGAGTTTCAGCAATATTGCAAGACACATGGCATTCGGAGACAGCTTACTACATCATATACTCCATCACAGAATGGAGTTGTCGAGAGGAAGAATAGGACCATTACGGAGATGGCCCATGCTATGCTTGAGCATTCTTCATTACCTCGACGTTTCTGGGCTGAGGCGACTTCCACTACAGTCTACATTCACAATAGGTCTCCTACTGCTGCTCTTCCTGAACTCCATATGAGGCTTTCCATGGTGAGAAGCCCTCCGTTGTTCATTTCCGGATATTTGGGTGTACGGCGTATGTTCATGTGCCTAAGGAGCACCGCTCCAAGTTGGACTCGAAGTCTCAGCGCGTGACTTTTCTCGGATACAGCACTGTGTCCAAGGCATATCGTCTTTATGATCCCCAGGCCAGTAAAGTTGTTGTGAGCCGTGATGTGGTGTTCAACGAGACTCCTACATCTTCAGAGGGGAGTGGTGAGCTTCTGCTTCCTTCACCTCCGTCTCCAGCTCCTCCTCCCGCTGTTTGTGTTACACCTCCAGCTGAGGACACTCAGTCAGATGATGATGACCCTGCTCCTCCTCCGGCGAGTTCGAGCAGATCTGTACCTGGTTGGTATTATCAGACAGTTCGTGATTCTGGGTTACGAGAGCTTCCTTTTGCTCCTCCGCCTAGTTCTCTTCGGTGTTCTTCCAGAGTTACAGGGCAACATGTTTGTTAATTATGCTCTTATGTCTACTATCATTAATGGTCCTTCTGATCCCACTTCTGTAGACGAGACTCTTTCACATGAGCCTTAGCGTCATGCTATGCAAGCAGAGCTGGATGCTATCGAACGGAATGGCACTTGGATTTTGGTGCCTCGGCCTCTGCAGCGTAGGGTGATTGGTGTGCGTTGGATTTTCAAATCAAAGTTCCGAGCTGATGGCAGCTTGGACAAGCACAAGGCGATGTTGGTTGCCAAGGGTTATGCTCAGCGCCCTGGTGTCAACTTCGCTGAGACCTTCGCTCCGACGGCCCGGATGACTACCATTTGCACCGTTCTTGCACTTGCAGGACATCATAGATGGCCTGTTTTCCAGATGGACGTCAAGTCGGCTTTCCTAAATGGAGAGCTTACACAGGAGGTTTATAATGATCAGCCGCTAGGATTTGTTGTTCCGGGCAAACAGGATCATGTGTACAAGCTGAAGAAGGCTTTATATGGTCTAAAGCAGGCTCCGCGGGCTTGGTACCAGCGGATTGATGAGTTCGTTCAGAAGCTTGGCCTGCGCCGTTCTCACGCAGATTCGAACCTTTATATGCTCCTTGAGAGGGGGTTGATTGTTATCATTGTGGTCTATGTTGATGACCTCATCTTTACAGGTTCTTATTCTGTGCGGATCCATTCTGTTATGGATGCTTTGGAGACAGAGTTTGAGATGACGGATCTTGGCCTCTTGCATTATTTTCTTGAGTTTGAGATTTGGCAAACCTCGAAGGGCATTTTCTTCTCTCAGCAGAAGTAGACTCGGGAGATTCTCGACAGATTTCAGATGACTGGGTGCAAACCAGTATCTTCTCCTATGGATATTGGTGAGAAGCTTTCTTCACTTGATGCTTCTCTAGGGATTGATCAGGGACAGTATCGGGTTCTCGTCGGTTGTTTGGTATGGTTGACCTACTCCTGATTGGACATATGCTTCGCAATCAGTTTTTTGAGTTCCTTCTCATCCAAACCCTGTCAGCAGCATTGGCGGTATGCTCTCAGAGTTCTTCGGTACTTGCGTGGCACTCTGGATTTTGGCATCTTTTATGGCCAAGGACGCACTCTTGTTGGATGGTCTGCCTCGGACTGGGCTGGAGATCGAGATACACGGCGTTCGACCACTGGTTGTGTTTTCTCACTTGGGTCTGGAGCCATTTCTTGGAGCAGTAAAAAGCAGCCTACTATGGCGCTTTCTTCTACCGAGGCGGAGTACCGTGTAGTTTGTTATGCTGCATGTGAGGCGATATGGTTGCGGAGATTATTGGAGAAGCTCGGATGTCCTTCAGAGTTGCATCGCCATCGCCAAGAACCCTGTGTTTCATGCTCGTGCGAAACACATTGAGATTCAGTATCACTATGTTCGTGAAACAGGTTCTTGCTAGAGATTTGCATTTGGAGTATTGTCCTTCCACGGAGAATGCTGCAGATTTGTTTACCAAGCCGGTTTCTCAGGCTTCCTTGGCTCCTCATCTTTGGATGCTCAGAGTTTGTTGAGCATCTGGTGCTGAGAGAAGGTGTTAGCATATTCATCCCCAGATTCTGCTCTTTTATGGTGCCCATTTGGTCCCTTTTGCATGGCCCTTGCTTGTGGGCTGGCCACCCCTTTTTCTACTATTTTTCTGGGATTTTTCCCAGCCTTTTTGGCATTTACCAATCGGCCATGTCCAGTAGCTCCAGTCGGCCTGTTTTGCAGCTCCAGTCGGCCAGCATTCCCTTACTACAAAGAGTGGGTGCTGGCCTCTCTTTTCTCATTCAGTCTTGTACATATTTTTGCTCCCTCACTTATGAGACTATCTGTGTCTCTTGCTTGGGACTATTTTGCTTCAGTATATTCAGCATAGTTCTCTCCATATCTCTCTCTCTCTCTTACACTCTCTGTTCAGCACATTCTAGTACCACTTTGCTTCCACTCTGTACACTCTTTCACGAACGTTGTCCCAAGCTTTCATTCCTGTTAGACCTTGGAGATGGAGACCTTCTCTCTAATAGACATGTTGAGATGAAGAACGTGAGAGTCTGATTCTCTTAATTAAATAATTACATAGATATAGGCTTGAAAGCCTTGCTTTTCCTAAAATTAGGAAACCCTAACTTGAGCCCCACACTACAACTAAATTAGGACTCATTTACATGCATGTATAGATTGCACAATACCCAACAATCCCCCCTCAAGCTAAACATGCATAGCTTTTGATAGTGAACATGACAAGACAAACCATCCCAACAACTACGAGTAGGAGCCCCCCCTTTTTTACATAAGGTGTGTGTGTACTCCTCTCGTACAACCAGTTAGGTGGTGGACAACAGATTCAAACAAAGACATGGGTGGTCTTACCACATGCACATACATGGGCAGTGTCTATACCCGTACAACAACATGACAAGAGTCTGACAAACTCACACATTTATGAGAGTTCCCTAGACAACAAATCATCATCTGCAACAAAGAGTAAGTGTCCCCCCTGAATATAATGAATAAAATCATCTTCTAAAGCAGTAATGATAATACCAAGTGCTTGCTCATCTTTTGCTTGAAGTGCAGCCGTTGTAGCTCTTGTAACTACAGCAGAAATACCAGCTTCATCTTCAGTAAGTGGCTTGACCATACTCCACAGATTTTTCTTCATGAGGTAGCCCTTCACCTTGATTTGCCAGGTATGGAACCCAGTTCCGTTGAATTTGTCGGGGAATTTTGAACTCATGATGATAAAATATGATGATTGATGTTAAGAACTTGCTCACATAGATGATTTAAGCCCAAATAACAAAAATATCATCAATATAAAGCAAAATTGGTATCACCATATACTTGGAACAGAAACTGCAGAAAAGGGGCGACAGGAAATTTGCTCCGTACGGCAACTACAGTACACCAAATAGCACAAGATTTTATATGCTTAATGTTCACTTGATAGTCTTGCTACACCTTGGAGGAATTGGCGCAATTCGAAGCGATGAGGGAGAATTTCTGCGCTGAACCGAAAACAGGCGATTTAGCTAGCGCTGAGAAATTCGCGCTGCTGCGTTGAAATTGGAGGTTGAGCTTCAAATTGTAGCATTCGTGGAAGCAAACCAACAAGGCTATAACAAAATATTAGGGTTTCATCCCCTCAGGTGCACACACGGAATCAATCTACAGCAAGGGGTTCAAAACAGAAAAACTGGCTATGGTGATTAAGAAAGTGATTAGTGTTTTTGCTAATAAACTAAACCTAATTGAGTCAAGCTCTGATACCACTGTTAGACCTTGGAGATGGAGACCTTCTCTCTAATAGACATGTTGAGATGAAGAACGTGAGAGTCTGATTCTATTAATGAAATAATTACATAGATATAGGCTTGAAAGCCTTGCTTTTCCTAAAATTAGGAAACCCTAACTTGAGCCCCACACTACAACTAAATTAGGACTCATTTACATGCATGTATAGATTGCACAATACCCAACAATTCCGTAGTTTTGGACCTTTCCCAATAGTTAAGAAGTTAAGTGATGTCTCCATGAAGTTAAAGTTGCCTACCAGTTGGACAATGCATGATGTTTTCCATGTTTCTTGGCTAAAACCATATGTTGGGCCAGACGTGTTTGATGTTTCAGATGAACAACAGCCAGACGTGGTAGACGAAGCAGAAGTCATCGAGCTCGAGCAGATCCTTCTTCATTGTTGGAAGCATGGTTCCGATCGACGGATACGTCAGTTCTATACGAAATTCCGAGATCGAGGTACGCACGAAGCCGTATAGCTAGACAAGGAGTTCTTTCAAGAGTACCCCCAGTTGCGGACTACTTGGAAGCCATGAACCTGCCGCCAAGCTAAGCAAGAGGGATTGTCACATGCACTCTACACTGTAGTGCATGGTGACAAACTGGCTCATCATCATCAGTGCAACATTGTACAGTATGAGTTCCATTCAGGATGATATTTGTCGTACGCCGTGGAGTAAGTAAAGGCTCGAGCACCGAGGGTGAGGCGACTGGAGAGGGAACTACCGACTGCGGTGTGTAATCAGGAGTGGCAGGCCGGCAACGAAAACGACAAGGCGGCTCCGCAAGCTAATGCACCTGATAACTGCCCAATCGACACCCGTCGATAACTGAACACAGATGTGGTTGTCGGGTGAGGATATGGGTGTAATGTTCGAGATAGCTTGGTTCAGCGAGGATAAATATATCCCAACGTCCCCAAAGATCAATTCCCGGAAGGGGAAAAGCTAGGGATAAATGATAATTGACGGTTGGTTCAACATCATCATCACCAAAGGGGGAAGAAAATTGTATCTCATAGTTTGTTGCATTGTTACGGGAGTAGAGCCGGAGAAGGCGCCTCTGAGTGAAGAATGGGAGGGGAATCCACCGGTTCAAAATTGGGTGCAGCACTTAGGGGCTCCGGGGAGGAGATTGGGACCTCCGGGACTAGATCGGAAAGGATGGTCTCTGTAGGAGAATTGTCGAGGAGGAGCAGGAGGTCAAGCTCATCAATGAAACTAATGTAGGGAATGTCTTCGGCCATTGCTGCAAGTGCAGAGGAGAAATTGGTAGCCCAAGCATGTACGCAAGAGACGCACCCGAAAAAGGGAAGAACACAGGTGGCAGTTTACGCAGCGTAGCATGATGGTGATCATTTTTTTTGTGTTAAATAAATTATTATTTTTTTTAACCTAGCCCGATTGGCCGTGGTTGGTCGGGCTGGCCGTGGCTGATCAGGTTGGCTGGCCGTGGCTAAGCAAAGGCTTTTAAGCCTTATAACATAAGCCTTGGGTTTTTTTTTGTTTAAAAAAATGTGGGTTTTTTTTATGTTAAAATGTCGTAAGTCGTGACCCTTCATGAGGGTGCCGATTCGGCCCAAACATTGCCAACCGACGCACAAAGAGTGGTGAAGATGCCAGAACGCTTCAAGGTACCCGAGTATCTCTGCAATATACTATCTTTTTTGTTTTTTAGCTTTTTTACAGAATTTTGGAAAATGAGTAAGTTAAGCAAAATTGGAAAAATTAGGGGAAATTGGATGGGGCATTCTCTCCTGCTCTTCCATACAACTCTTGCTATACCTAATTCTAAGGCCAATTTGCTGATTTAGGGTTTCTAATTTTTAGGATTAGGGTTAGGGTTTTTTTAATGTGGGCATCCTACAGGCTGACACTTGTTTGCTCTAATACCACTATGAGGATCTCTACCTCTTAATCCTTCTATTAACTATTGTAATCACATGATTAAGAACTAGAGAGACAAGACTTGCAAGATTAAGCCTAAGAACTTGAGTTGATTGAATTGCACACGGGTGCCCTCTTTAAATAGGGGTTGAAGAGTTACAATTGAAGACTCATGTCCCTATGCAGGATCATGCCCTTTCATGAATAGGTGTCTTTAGACTAATAGTCATGTCCTTTGTGAAGTGGTGTGGCCCTTCGAGAAGGTGTGTCCCTTGACTGGTGACCACTCGAGAAGGCACAACTCTTCACTTATTGAATAATAATAATATTAATCACAAATCGTGACAGTATATGCCAAACCGCCAATGGAATTGTGGGATTCAATGCAATGACAAGAAGTATGAATGCATCAACTAGTGATGTTTACACAAGGATGGCTTGAAGGAGCCTAGACAGAGATCCTGGTGGATACCTTTCAAGCAAAGGAAATGTATGTGCAAGTTTCACTCGCTAATGGTGGGTTGTTTGGACAGCACATTGGGAATCATTACAGATGTAAGATAAGCTGCCAAGAGTTTGCTTAAAACAATGGATTATGCTGTTGATACAAAACTCACCGAAATGCAAGTTGATGCATAGATTGTTATGTTTGCAGCTGTGCTTTATGATGCATAGATTGTTATGTTTGCAGCTGTGCTTTATGATGCTCAAGTGATGTATGGGAAATGTTGAAATGGTGCATGATGCATTAAACATGTTTATTTGGCATATGGCATGCACACACGACCCTGTTTTTTGGTGTTGGCATTGCTTGCATTTAATGCTTGAACCATTACAATGGTGCATGATGCATTAAACATGTTTATTTGGCATATGGCATGCACACACGAACCTGTTTTTTGGTGTTCGCATTGCTTGCATTTAATGCTTGGATTGTCCACTGGGCTGGGGATGCCTAGGAACCCTTGGAATGCACGGCGAGCCTTGAGAACACATGTGCATGCCCATGTTTGAGGCCTAACACGTGTTTTGTTTTGCAAGTGGTAAGTATAATTCCCAAGCCCATTTTATTATTTATAAGGTTTTATTGCTAATGTTTACATAGCAGGTACAAAGTGTACTTAAATGAGGCCGGACAACTTATAAAGTGGGTGTTTTGTTTTAGAGAAGTGTGGACAATTTGGAACTTGGGCACCCTATATTTTATTAAGGGGTAGGAATGCAATTTTCGACATCCACCAAGTGGGTGGGCAGCCCACCCATCATAGAGGGCTGGCCCACCACTTGGCGCCAACCATCTTGCATGGGCTAGTTGTCACATGCACCCATGCGCACTAACGTGCCATGTGACACACTAGCTCATCATTGTGAGGGCAAAAGGACGAAAGGACCAAAAGCACAAGAGATCAGAGCAAAACAACACAGCATGAAATGGGTGAGCGAGTGTATATATGATGGTGAGTAAAAATATGTACAAGAGGCCCTCTAATGTGAGGAGACTCTGAGTAGAAGACCAGTGCAGAAGCAAAGATGATATCGGAGCTGAACCACGGTCGGTGACGAAGGCTCGCGTCGATGTGAGGCAAAGGCACTCCGAGAGGTGGTCAATATCGAAGACTCGCATCGGTGGATGTAGAGGCACTCCGGGGTGGTAGTGGGCAGCGGAAGGTGAAGTGATGATGATGCAAACTCTGGTGACAAGGGTACTGCGGTACCTGAATGGTGATGAAGAGCAGAGAGGGCTGCCGTCCCGAGTGGTGCAAGCTTTGGTGACAAGGGTGCTGCAATACCTGAGGGGTGGTGAGGAGCAGAGGGGGATGCCATCCTGAGTGGTATCGATGGTAAAGATAAGCAGAGAGGGCTGCCGTCCCAATGATGTGAGATGGTGAAGAGAGGGCTGCTATCCCGAGGTAAACTGTAGACGAAAAACAATGATGTGATGAGCAGAGAGTGGGCTGCTGTCCCAAGATGTGTACTGATGATAAAACACTAATGTGTTGTACAGTAGCAGAGTAGCAAAGAGTGGGCTGCTGTCCCAAAGAGTGAACTGAAGATAAAACGCTGATGTGCAGAAGTGTGGCAGATAGGGGGGTTGTCCCATGAGCTGATTTTATCCAGCCCTAAAAAGGGGATTTTACTGGATTTATTATGTTTTATTCTTGTTTTTTGGATCTTGCTGCTGGCAGACTGTCCCTTTATTGGGTCGACCAGCAGCCCCCTTACTATATATAGCATACCTTGACCATTCAGCAGTTGTACCACTCCATTGACCATATAAGGTACCACGTGATTATCTGCTGTTGCTGTTTGCTGCTGGCGCATGCATATCATCTGCTTCATCATCATCGGTTGTCAGCTCCAGCACATCAGCGTTTCACATCATCTCATGGGATAGCAGCCCTCGTTGCTACATAGAGCATACCATCGTTTCATATCAATTCATGGGACAACACCCCTCTCTGCTACATAAGAGCATACCATTTTAATTTTTCGCACACGCCCTTTGAGCCCAAAAAGGGGACCATGAGAGAGGAGAAAAAATGAAGGATGCCAGGGTCCCACAGCGACACACTGGCAGAAGGAATGTATCCCCCTCTGGAAGTAAAGTCTGATAAAGTCACAGAGGGAGATCGTGATGGCAAAGGTAGTGAAGGTGAGTTGATGTAGATGGGTTGATCGTCTCCCAAAGCAAGATCTTGCACGGGGCTCTCCTCTAAGTAAGAAGTCCCATTCCCTATGTGGTCGAGATCAGAGCTTGGAGAATCAACTTCTGGTGAGAAAAATTGGTCCTCCTAGAGTGCGGGTAGACAATCCATGATGTGTGCTCTCGAGGTCTTCAATCCCTTTGTTCATGATAGCTCTGATACCATGTGAGGACAAAAGGACGAAAGGACCAAAAGTACAAGAAATCAGAGCAAAACAACATAGCATGAAATGGGTGAGTGAGTGTATATATGATGGTGAGTGAAAATATGTACAAGAGGCCCTCTGATGTGAGGAGACTCTGAGTAGAAGACCAGTGCAGAAGCAAAGATGATATCGGAGCTGAAGCACGGTCAGTGACAAAGACTTTCGTCGATGTGAGGCAAAGGCACTCCGAAAGGTGGTCAATGTTGAAGGCTCGCGTCGGTGGATGCAGAGGCACTCTGAGGTGGTAGTAGGCAGCGGAAGGTGAAGTGATGATGATGCACATGATGATGCAAACTTTGGTGACAACTTACAAGGGTGACCTGAATGGTGACGAAGAGCATAGAGGGCTGCCATCCCGAGTCGTGCAAGCTCTGGTGACAAGGGTGCTACAATACCTGAGGGGTGGTGAGGAGTAGAGCGGGCTGCCGTCCCGAGTGGTGTCAATGGTGAAGATAAGCAGAGAGGGCTGCCGTCCCGATGATGTGAGATGGTGAGCAGAGAGGACTACTATCCCGAGGTAAACTGTAGAAGAAAAACGATGATGTGCTGTAGCAGAGAGTGGGCTGCTGTCCAATTCGTCCGAAGATGTGTACTGATGATAAAATGCTGATGTGTTGTGCAGTGGCAAAGAGTGGGCTGCTATCCCAAAGAGTGAACTGAAGATAAAACGCCGATGTGCTGAAGTGTAGCAGAGAGGGCTGCTGTCCCATGAGCTGATGTAAAACAATGGTATGCTCTATGTAGCAAAGAGGGCTCCTATCCCATGAACTGATATGAAACGATGGTATGCTCTATGTAGCAAAGAGGGCTGCTATCCCATGAGATGATGTGAAACGCTGATGCGCTGGAGCTGACAGCCGATGATGATGAAGCAGATGATATGCAAGCGCCGGCAGCAGCTGCAGGCGGCCAATAATCACGTGGTACCTCATATGGTTAATGGAGTGGTACAACTGCTGAACGGTGAAGGTATGCTATATTTAGTAAGGGGGCTTCTGGTCAGCCTAGTAAAGGGGCAGTCGGCCAGCAGCAAGACCCAAAAAACAAGAATAAAACATAATAAATCCAGTAAAATCCCCTTTTTAGGGCTGGATAAAATGCCATTTTCACACAATCATCAGTGCCATACTTGTACAAAAATTAGTACCTTTTTTAGGATTATTTGTCGTACGCCGTGACCCCATTGTGAGCCCTAGTCCCCCATTGTGAGCCCTAGTCCAGGGACATGTCAGGCACGAGCCACGTAGGTCTTTCCAAGCCTTAGGTGTCAAGAGTCTGTCACAGAGAACATTCAGGTCATGTGTCACCCTACCATAGCAAGCATATAGAAGCATCTAGAAGTTGTGTTAGCAAAGGCATTCAAGGCTCTAGGCTAGCCCTATGAGCCTTGCATGTTGGCAACCATGGGCCACCAAAAGAGGCATAAAAGTGAACTAAGTCCAGTCGGCAGCCCTATTGGAGCAATATACAGCCAATCGGCCACTGTTAAGAGCATAGTCACAGGGGACGGAGGGGACGGACACTTGGAACGGAGGGACACCGTCTCGGGAACACTGTGGGACGGGGACGGACCCAGCTGGGCGTCCCTCACAAGGGACGGCGTTCCGGGGACGGATCCAAGAGGGGACGGTTGTGCATGGGAACGCCTACAGGTTACTGTTTGGGCAATGGTCACATTTTTGACCTTTTTTTTTGGCCGTTTGGGAGGGGCTTTTCATGGGCCTTTAGCCTTGGCCCATAGGCCTTGAGCCTATGAGGCCTTGGGCCTTGGCCTCTCTCTTGCCTCCCTCCCTATAAGAAGACACAGACACACACTCCCTCTCACACTTCAAGCTTTAGCTTCACACACACACACACTTTTTCTCTCCCTCAAGCGACAAGCCTCAAGGGCCAAGGTCTCAAGTTTCAAGCTCACACAAGCAAGCTATAGCCTCTCAAGACACACACTCTCCCTCACACACACTCTCTCTCAAGCTTCACACACACACACACACACACACCCACCCATCCTCACACTCAAGTTCTCCCTCAACTCTCAAGGCTCAAGCCTCTCTCTCTCTCTCTCTCTCTCTCTCTCTCTCTCTCAAGCTATCAAGTGACAAGGAGGCATCCATCATCCATGGCATCCTCCTCGTGGCAGTGGCTCTTCAAGTTCCAACTACCCGTAGAAGGACGACGGGATGGACATGTGTCATGGTGGGATGAGGTCAATCACACCCCATCCCCTCATGGAGGTGGTGCACAGCCATGGACATGCAAGCTTTGCCCGTATAGGTGAGTGGGTGGTACTGACAAAGTAATTTTTAAGTGCCGTTCCTACCCCCGTCCCCGTTCCCCACATATGGCCGTCCCCCGTCCCGTCCCGTCCCTGTCCCCCATCCCTTGTGACTATGGTTAAGAGCAATCGTCCAGCAGCCAAGACAAGCAGCAAATTGTCATATATAAGAAGCCCCTCACAGCCCATTACCTAAATCATTCCTTCCTTCAAGATTTAGCAAATAAACCAGTGCAGAAGTATGTGTGCTTGGACTTGGGCATACATCATCTCAGCCAAGCACTTCATTGTGCTACAGTCCAAGGCAGTCCGAAGTTCTCTTCGGCATTCAGCCTTCATTCTTGCATCTCCCTCAATGTGCGTAAGGCTTTCCGAAGTGGCTTCACAGTTGTCTTCAACCCGTTTGATGGTTCAGCAGACATTTGGTCTACATCATGCTTGAATTTGGCAATCCTCAGTCAACTGTCTTCAGTAAGTTTTCTGCATTGTAAAGAAATTCTCCAAAGCAATAAAGCAAATACTCCTCCTTGCAGGAGGGGGCCCTTAAGTGGGTAGATTGGGACCCAATCTGGTGGCCCGTACATTCTCTCTCTCTTCAGCTCTATCTCCTGTAAATAAAGATTGAAGTGGATTGCTTCATGCTCACTAACATAAAGGTATAAAGAAGGTCTTGCTGTGAGTTACTTCACAGTCATACCAGTTGCATGTTATACTAGTAGGTAGGAAAGCCAGACAACCAGCTAATGTTCAACAAAAGGGTCTCCATCGTTTTTGCTAGGGAGGGGCCCAGAAGCTAAATGAAAGAGAAAACGGGATGTTTCCCTGTTGTACGATCATCTCCTCTCCATCGTTTTAGCTTGAAGAAGCTCCATACATCCCTTGTACCCCTAGAGGACCCTATTGCTGCTTTTTTTGGTTCAAGCGTACCTATATGCTGTCCAATGGTATATGGGCAGATTTAACGCAGGTTTCAACCCTTGTTCAATAACCAAAGGGAATTGGAGAACTGCACACAATCTCTTGAAGGGACATTTGGAAGGACTTCATCGACTTACACGGCCGACTTAGGTTAGTTGCAGGGGAAACTGTCTACAAATAGGACCGCTCTCTCTGTATTCTACATAGCTTCGACAAGCCTTTCTGTAGCAGCCGAGAGAGAAGATCAAGTTAGAGAAAGCAGCAGATGCAGCCTGAACAGCAGCAACTAAAGCAAATCAGTCCTTGGGTTGCCTTCTTGCTCTAATTGGCAAGGAAGTTCAGCTTTCAGCAGATTCACTGCGAATATTTATCTTTGTTCATTCCAGTAACATACAGTAATCTAGGTTGAGAGAATCAAATCTTCCGCAGTCATTCTCTTTCCTCTCTTTCTAATCTCTGTATATTTCAGTTTGTACTTAAAGATGTTTTGAAGAAATCATGCTTCCGCTAATGCTATATTTTGACATATATGCCTCTGCTGCTGTGACCTGCTGTTGCTAGCCCTTGGCAGCCTCAAAAATGCCCACACATGAAAGACGAAAGTGTGGCTGATGCTGTTGGAGATCTGAGCTGAAAGTTGGCTGCTCCTGTGCGTATCCTGCCGCTGCTCTTATGGTCATTGGGTTCCCTTAGGATGATCCAACCCTTTCTTTCCAAAAGGGTAAAATAACGTGCAGCACAAAGCACGTGTTCTGGTCTAGTGTCAATGCACGTGCCAGGTAATGGGTCGAAGGGAAGAGGTAATGCATATGACACACTTATTGTAACTTCTTGACAGGAGTTCACACATAGTTGACTTAAAAAGGAGGGTCTGTTGATCAAAAGCCTCTTTTCTCGTTCGGAAAGCTAGTTGGTGATTGTGATCAGATGGCCCCTTCTTTGACAATGCAAAAGAATTTACTACAAAATGTCAGGTGAGTTGTTACTGAACTGGACCAGTGGTCGTCTCTTGAAAAGGATTGGATTGTGAGACACATCTACAGAACAGTACTCTAAACAGATGAGCAAAAGAACACCTAGAAGAATGAACGTCAAACAAAAAAATTACACAATGTTTGCATACCCAAATAGTAAAAGATGACGACGCCCCCAACAGAGGCAGCACACCCACATAGAGAGGGCCAAGCTACAGATTGAGATATCGGCTAGACAAACAGTAAGAACTTAAGCAATAACATGTAAATACAACCTGTGGCCATTGTTCTTCTACACGTTGGAGAAGTAGGTTGGCCTGCCCCCAATGTCTTGGTAAAGGTTCAAGAAAAGCCTAGGATAAATGGGTTGACCTGGTTGCATTTTAACCACAGCACTTTGCCTGTTGGACCTAGAGTTGAATGCTCAACCTCCATAAATCACATGCCCACCGTTTTCATTTTCCCGTCCCATTCCTAGCAGATGTGAAGGCAAGATAACTGGCTGCAAGTATCTCTCATTAAGAGAGGGGAATTGACACTTCAACAAAAAAACCTAACTAAGCTGAAGTGGCATTGGGTGCTTGACATTTTTTGCAATTTCATAAAGTTTAACTTTGGGGAGGTACCCTTTTTGATTGCATGTGAAGGCATCAGAATTTCAACTTGAACAGCATATAGTTGTAAAGGCAACCATAATGTTGGGCAGATAAAACTTAAGAGCAAGATTATCAACTGTTGGCTCTCCACATCGCAGAGGGCAATTCTTAAAGAAAACAAGCTTCAGTCACACAACTCATGGGTCCATAAAACCACATTACAAACCGCCTTTGTGTGTTCAAAAACAAAACAAGTAATCACCTTGAAAAGCATAGCCCGATGTCTGCAAACACCCACAGAAACACTGCCGATTGGAAACGCTACACAATTAAGGCACTCTTTTAGCGCCATACTGCTTGCTTTCCATCTGGACATGAGTTCTCCCAGTTCAGTAGCAGCTGCACCCCTTGTAGACATAATAGGAGTCCCATAAAAGTCAAACGACATAACCAAGTACCTACATAAAATAGATACTTCAAAAAAACAGGAAGCCGCTCCTGAAACTCACCCCATGCTCTCAGAAACAAGCGTTCCTAGAAGTTCTGCCAGCTCCCTTGAGTCTGCAGCTGTAAGAGCAAAGTTGAAAGCCTGATTCTCCAAGTCACACAAATGAGCATCGCCATGCTTGTCAATCATAATAACTTCCATTGAAGTATCTGCTGGGTTCACTGCCCTCAACAGATCTAATGTTGGCAAGCGACCACCATCTTCATCAGGATGACTGCAAAGTGCCCACACGTAGGGATTCATCCCCCAAATGTGATAAAAGCCATCACGTATTCGGTCAGCATAACCAAGACTACCATTGACCTATAGCCAGGTTTGCCATGAAACAAGTCAAAAGATGCCAGTCTGAAGAAACAATTACCAACTACAGTGGCTTGCAAAAAAGATCTTGAGACCACGAGTCTTACAAGAAATACAAGGGATTATATAGATCCGCAGCCCACGTTTTCGCACTATCCGCATGCATAGAGTCGGTACATAAGAAGCTAGAACCATCAAGCACAATCAAGCATACTAACACTATATATAGTATGTAAGAGTTGTAAACATCCAAAACCATCCGCCTAAGTTCTCATACATGTGTAAAATGCAAACGAGCTACATCCATCCTACAATATCAATCACATTGCTAGGAAGTGTGCATTAAAAAGTATGAGCTGTATGCACCCCAGGGCCTACACCATCAGCCTTACTGTTCACCAATCACATTGCTAGTAAGTGTGCATTAAAAAGTATGAGCTGTATGCACCCTAGGGCCTACACCATCAGCCATACTGTTCAATGCATACGTGAAGAATGATTTTATTTCTTCTTGTGCTTACCCAGAAGCGTAGGGATGTTGCCTGCACTGAACTACTTTCTGCAGACAACAAACTTGACTGTTTTTCTGTGTTATAACATGGCAGCAGGATATGCTCTTCTGTGATCTCTGCCTCTGCTACAAGACGAAGTGCAAGTGTCAGCTGCAGATTGTAGCTTTGCTCAGTTAGCTGAGCCCAGCTTTGTTGGGAAGAGCTACTTGATTGCCTGATCCCTTTGCCTCCCTCTTGACCCTCGGAGTATGTTCCAAAGAGAGCTGAGTCACTTGCGCTGATCGAAACTGTCGGTGAGAGACTTGACAAAGGGACATCACTGGACAAAAGACTGTCTGTGAAGCTGCTGCCACTAGACTGCCGCTGCAGGAGGGAGCAAGAAGCTGGCATGCTGCCATCCCTGACCCGGATATTATGGTCAAAAGACTGGTTTTTTATATACTCTCCTGCAACACACACACGGAAGCTGTCAGAATGGCACCATTCTCACTGTATGAAGCGAATTAATTTTTTTTGTTTATCGTGGTACTTGCCTGCTGCAAACACTGGAAGGCGATCTGATAGCCCTAGCCCTGGCCCTGCTAGGGTTCTTTCGCCAGCAATAGAAAATGCAAACCTGTCTGCAGCAACACAGGAGCTCCACTCAAAATGGCTGTTGCGTGCCTTGCAATACTGAGCACCAAAGATACTTTCCGAGACCAAGGGATGGTTTCTGTCCAGTTCAAGCCCTTTGACTATGCTGGAAACCCTAGAATTTGCCGACGGAATTCTCTCCAGGCGAGAACTTCTGTCACAAATGTAGGAGCCTTTGAGATTTCCCGACGATGAAACCCTCTCTAACGCCGGCTTGCTCTCTGCCGGAACCTCAACGTACGTTTCCGACGAGGGCGTGTCCTTTTCCTGGCTGCTCAGCGCCGTGTAATCGGACCTGCGGGAGCGCATGGCAGCAAGTCTGCTCTCCTGACAACCCTGCGATGGCTTTCTCCGCTTTGAGCTCGCAAGGAGGGTTGCTCATGGCGCGCTGTCGGAGGAAATCGCCGGATCTTTCAACGGCAGAAAAACATACGGCGGCCACAGTCGGACGGAATGAAAATGTAAAAGACTTTGCTAAAACGGAAGCTTGGAACGGACGAAAATGGCGAGCGATCTGACGAAGAAGAAACCCTAGCTATGGCACCCAAGCTTTTTCCTTCTTTCGGCATGTATTTGACGCTCCAGGACTGTGTTGGATATGGCGGAAAGCACATACGATTCTGTACTCAGAAACCCTCCCTATAGCGCCCTGGCTTTCCTTCTTTGATCAGCAGGTTCGTTGGATTGTGCTGGTGAAGTTCGAGGCCGCTCTGGCGATGACGGAAAACACAGACAGTACTATACTGTAAGATGCTTTTTTTTGTTGTTTTCTGAGTGACAGAGATGAAGACTTCACATAGGCGGTCATGTCTTTCTCTTCACACGTAGCAAAATCTCTTTGGCTGCTGACTCGCTTTATTAAAATTCTCAAAACAGCGTACCAATTTTTGTATCTTAGGCCCATTGCCTGCCCATGCTGATGTGGTGGGGGTATCCACCGCCCATAATAATGGGCAGGCAATCTCCCACGCCGAGGGCGGTGGGGTATGTGTAACGGGCCTTAGGGTCTTATATAATATATCTACACTCAAAGTTCTACACCTCCGTGGTCGCCGCTCGGCGCGGTGCCATGCTGTGCCGTCAGATCAGGGCCCTAAGGTGTGGGCATGCAATCTAAACTAAAGTTATGAGAGATGGCTTTACACACTTGGACTCTTGAGTGCACCCCTCAGTTCATAACTATCGTGCAATCATCGTTGTTGCCCTCTGATCCTTTTTCCTCTGCTTATGCACGTAAGAGAGAGAGAGTGTGTGTGTATGAGATGCCCTCAACAATCATCGTTGTTTCCCTCTTTGCCCAAGCTCCATCCTTCTTCCTCTACCTATGCACATACGCGCGCGCGAGAGAGAGAGAGAGAGAGACTGTGTGTGTGTGATGCCCTCAACAATCATCATTATTGCCCTCTTTGCCCAAGCTCCATCACTAGTTTTGCTATTGTTGCAGCTATTTTAGCTATGCACATACAAGAGAGAGAGAGATGTGTGGCGACTTTAGAGAGGAAGAGTGCATAGAACCCCCCCCCCTTTTTAAATAGAGACCGAACCTCCTTCTCCATGATTGTGCAACACAATTCATGCCTTCTTCCTTAGTGTGAGCGTCCTATCTTCAACATCATCTGCAGCTTGCAACATACCTCCACCCCTGGCCATGAGCCAGAGAGAGCGAGAGAGAGAGAGAGAGAGAGAGAGAGAGATCCCCCCTCCTACATGCAATGAGGAGATAGCACATAGAGAAAGGCAAAGCCTTGAAAAAAAAAGGTCATGTCATCATATCAATTTTAATCAAATGATGTTGACTCTAATGAATAAACAAGAGCTTTAAGGAAGACTCATTACTCATCCAAAGTCCATTAGAATGTAGAGATTTTAACAACTATACAAAGGTGAAGATGAGTGTACTGTGTAGTATAGTGCGCCTAGTCCTTCAATTTACAATCTTTGACCTCATTCCTTTTATGGCTAAGCAATTAATACCTCAATTTAACATGGCCTAGTCACATCTTAGGACATACCCTAGTTCCATCTCACAAGTGGATATTACCACAATTTGACAATTACAGTGGAATTCCACATAGTAATAAGTGGGTTCCCGCCAAACATTCTTGAGTCACCCGTTTGGGTGTTAGAAGTCACATTTTGCCAATGTGACCTTCCAAATGACCTTAATTCGACGTCTTTAACTTTATTGATTATTGCTACTAATGCAGTGTGCAGTGCCCACCCATTACTTAATTGAGACTTTGGTGATTGAATTATCTTTCTAAATTTATGAACTTGTCCAAAACCTTTTCCATTTTAGTGCTTCGTGCTTTGTGACATTCTTGCATTAGCTATACCACCATCACCAACCTACTTCCTTTAATTGTAGCCAATGCCCATCTCCTCATTCAACCGTAGTTATACCACCATCACCAACCTGGTAACTTTAACCATAGCTAGTGCCCATCTTCTCATTCAATTATTGCTTTATTCATGAAAGTGATCCATTAGTGACATCCACTAGTGCCCATGGACCATAGCCTTGGTTGTTGGATACCATTTGTTGCTCATCCCAAATGAGTTGCATTAAGTCAACTTTCTTTTACCTTTGACTAGCGGTGATCGCAAATAACAACTTGCCACACATTTGGGTACCTTTGACTAGCGGTGATTGCAATAACAATTTGCCCCATATATGGGTACAGATTATGAATTGTTAATGCAACTTGTCAACCTTTCTTTTACCTTTGAACTAGTAGTGATTGCAAATAATAACTTGCCACGTGTATGGGTATGGATTGATTGAAGGGTACTTGGGAAGAATTGGTACGTGGCATACCAATTCATGGAATGGTACATGTACTTAAAGAAAATGAGTACGTAACCTAGAATGAGTACACCTTTTAATCAGTGCATGTTCTTGAAGAAAATGATTACGCAACCTAGAATGAGTACACCTTTTAATTGGTGCATAAATTAAAAGATCTCTACCTTAAGGAACTTTAGTAGTCCATTGGCACATAGACATTACAATTTTTTATAGATACATGTTTTTAATGAGTGTATAATGTAATTAAAAATGTGATTAAAATCAATACATTTATGTTAATTAATGCATACGTGTCTAAAGGTCTGTGTTTGAAAACAGTACGAGTCTAGTTTGTTACATCCCTTTTTTATTTTTACCTTAGATTTTTCATCCCTTTGTTCGTGACAGTGCTAGAAAAAAACAATCCTTTAGTGTATTTTGCATAGGTTGAAATTCAAAAAAAAAACGATTGAATTTACTCTTGTCTTTACAAAAGCCGATAAAATTTATAGGGTTTTAGTCATAAAAGCTGGTAAATAATGACATTTTGAATAGGGGAAACCAATTGACTCCAAATTGTCTTTTCTCACCGGTTGGGAAAAAGTTTTTCTCTAGCACTGGTTCGTGAATGGATATTCACTCTCTTGCATGAGTGTAGGATCACTTTTATGAATTTAGTTATGCTCATGAATGCGATTTTGGTTCCCGTCTATAAACTTAGAATTAAGTGTAGGATCACTTTTCTGAATGCAAGATTGTTTGCACTTGCGTTTTGGTACAGTTTATGTGTGTGCTTGTGCTTATGAATGTGGAATTGCTTCACATTTGTGCGTGTAGAATTGCTTCACTTTTGTGCGTGTAGAATTGCGCTTATGAATGTAGAATCACATTTGTGAATGCAGACTTTGTTTCCATTCATGAATGAGTTATCCTTTTTAGCGAATGAGTTATCCTTTTTAGCGATTGTTATATTACAATTACAATTTACTTATGAACTTTTACGATAGTTTAACACTACTAGAGGTTTGGATGAACCTTTGATTCATAATTATATATCAAATTTAAATGTGCATGTGATTTATTAGCTTTTACAATTATAAAAGTTACTAAAACAGTGTTTTTAATAGGTTATGGTCTTATTAAACTCTCAATAAATTACCCCTCTTGTTGGCTACAAGAGGGGGGTGCACAAGAGAGGATTCTTGTTGGTTGTAAGTTTGAAAGGGAAGGAGAAGAGAGATGTGGAGTGTGTTGAACCCCAAGTAAAGTGGAGAGGGAAGGACAAAAAGAGAGACTTAAAGTGTGTTGAATTGTAATTATAGTGATGGGCCTAAGGACTATTAATATTGATCCTTGTAGGTGTGTTAGCATTAGGCTAGCTAAGAAACAAGGGATCATTCCTTTGTTTTTTTAAATTCAACATTAAACCTAATATCTTTACCAAATTGTGATGTATATTATAATATTAGTGTTAGGATTAATGTTAACATATAGATTTTTTCATAACTATAGTACCAAAGCTATAAATGTACGAGAGTGTGCATGTACGAGAGTGTGTGCACGCGCATAATGTGAAAACTTGACAACCCCATGAATAGACAAAGTTATACATGTACGAGAGTGTGTGCATGGGCGCACGCGCGGCATGCAAAAACATGCAATCACCAAATCAATCACAACTGACTATAAAGGCTAATCAAACACGCCTTTTAACAACTTAGAAAAAGTAGAAGAAGGATAAGGTGTCCATGTTGATAGACCAGGGAACCACCATAGACCTTTAAAACAAAGGCAAGTGAGTATACCTACGACCATCCAATAAAAAAATTTAAGTTAATATTCAAACATTGTTTATTAAGAAGGCAAGCGTCACCACCCCTATCCACATGTTATAGATGTTATGACCTTAAAAGATCTAAGGTTTAACCCCTATCATCTTAGCATGAAATCTATTATGTACGTGTCTATAAAGCTTATGGATCTTGGTAATCACCGAAAAAATAGTCAAGCTTTTTAAAGCCACTCATAAATGGACTAAAAATTGGAATATTGAGAGAGAGAGAGAGAGAGAGAGAGAGAGAGAGAGAGAGAGAGAGAGAGAGAGAGAGAGAGAGAGAGAGAGAGAGAGAGTTTACCTACATCCTACTTCAAAAGTGTCCCAAAATTTATAAAGAAAAAGAGGGAGAAAGAAAAGAGGACTTGGAGATAGAGACACGTTAAAACAAATTGTTGAGAAGAGAAAAATAAATTTGATAAGAAGAGAAGAAAAATAAAGGAAAAAGAAATAATATTTTGAAAATTCAAACAAATGAAGTGGTTGATACAAGCTACTTGTATTGAAAAGTTTAGAATCTCTCAAAATTAATGATAGTGAAGGAAAATAGGAATAAAGAAGAGAGAACAACTTGAGAGATTTGATAAGCTATGTATTCTATACTTGTATAGTGATAGAGTAAAGACATAGAAAAAAGACACGAGAGAGAGATAATTTGATGGGAAAAAAAGAGTAATACATAAATAAAAAAGAGAGTTATCCTACATTACAAATCATACCAACTTCAATATAATGTAGTTATATATACTCCATGCAGTAAGATTGGCACGATTAGGTCACACTTCCTTGCCATATAAGCTCGTGTATATAATCCTTTCATATTAAAAAGTTATTGTGAGGAGATTAAATCATTGATGGGGCTACTATTGCTTATTTAACCATTGTGGAGGATAGGATATTGCCAAAGGGAGGTGGTGTGTCTCCTTGACAGTAATAATGGTCAAGGTGCATGTAGCACTGGTCATGGTCATATGTAGCTACAGCACGTGGTCGAGTCCCAATCATCAAATCATGTTGTTCTTGGATAGCCTTGCCAGTATTGTGATAGGGTGGTAATTGTTGGGAAAAATCAAGTGACACCCATCTTGGGGGGGGGGCATTTAAATGTCCATGGTGTAAAGCCCAAGCCTTAGAAATAAAAGCCTTGTAATAATGAGTGCACCTTAGAGTAAATCCAAGCAATTTAAAAGCCTTGTAATAATGAGCCTAAAAGAGTGCACCAGGCACCTTAGAGTAAATCCAAGCAATGTAAAGGCCTAAATCCAAGCAATGTAAAGGCCTAAATCCAAGCAATGTAAAGGCCTAAAGCCAATAAGAGATCCAAGCCTATGCAAAGTGGACATGCGCCTTTAATACTGTAGCCAATAAGAGGTGAAGTAATCCAAGCCTATGCAAGTAATCCAAGCCTATGCGAGTAATCCATGCTGATGTTGACTTGGAGCACATGGAGAGGGCACCTAGATCCATAAATAAAGGGGAGAAAATGGAAAGGACACCTAGATCCACAAATCAAGGGGAGCACTTTTAGCACCTAGTCACTCACCTAATCATGATTAGCATTGATCTAATCCTTGTAACCACGAGCCTATTTAAGACGCATGAATCTAATGCAAAATAGTGTGTGCCTATAAATTTGGATATGTCACATGATCAAGATTTCTCTACTCACCTAAACTATATGAAGAGCTGAAGCAAACAACTTGCATCGATTGGAGCACCCATTTATAAGGAGGATTCCCTCCATTGTTTTTCTATTCAAGAATGTACCTAATGAGTTATATGGGGACCTTGGTTTCCACTTTCAAAAATCTCCCTAACCCAACCTTTGAATGTTTTGTTGCTTCTTCCCTCTTGGAAGAGGAAATGAGGAACCAGGAAAAGACAACACATGTACCAAATTAAGCCTACTTCAGCAAACAGATGGTTCCTACCTACAAGGGGCCATCATCAAAAGCGAAGGGTAAAATTAAGTGCAACTATTTGGGCAGTAGGACTAATCACTTGGAGAAAGATTGCTACTTCAAGAAGAAAGCACAAACTCAAGCCAACTTTGTAGATGAAGAAGAGAAAGGTGTGGGGTGTTCTTGCTAATGCCTTCATTAGCTTTTCATATGCACATCATCGGCATTCGCCTATCGATTTGAAGATAATCAATATCATGTACAAAGTTCTAGGATATATAGAATACAAGAAGACGATTCTTCTCTATAATATTCTACATATTTATGCACCATGTTGTAGTTGGTGGGGTGGTGGCAATTGTAAGTTCATGTAAATCTTATTCTCATATATGAAAATGCCATCCTTGGGAATAATGTTTTCAAGGATAACTCCATGTTTAACCCATAGTTGGCATTTGAAGGGGTTCAAATGTGATGCGGTAAACTTTGCATCTCTTGAGTGATAACAGATAGGCTTACAGCCTATCATACCATACTTGGACAACATGTCCAATCCATACTCTCTACAGTAATCCAATACCATGTGGTGACCTAATCACCTCAATGCCCAAGAAATATCTGAGCTCCCCCAGATCCTTCATCTTAAACTTCTATCTAAGCAAGATCTTTACATCAAAGATCTCTGCATCATGGTCCCCCGTAATGATCAAGTCATCTACATAGATGACAACAAGCACAACCCCTCTATCACTGTGTCTCACATACAGCGAGAAATCTGCATTGGCTACATGAAAGCCAATAGTGACAAGATATTCAGAAATCTTGTCAGACCATGCTCTTGGTGCTTGTTTTAAGCCATACAAGGCTTTCTTCAACCTGCAAACATGCTCAGGGTGACTCACATCCTCATAACCAGGTGGCTGCAACATATACACCTCTTCCTGCAAATCCCCATGCAAGAATGCATTCTTTACATCCATCTGATGTAAAGACCATTGCTTTGATGCAACCACTGCTATTACAACTCTCATTGTTGCCATCTTGGCAACATCTTGGCCATCTTGGCAACTGGGCTGAAAGTTTCCTCATAATCAATGCCATATGTCTGCACATATCCTTTGGCTACCAATCTAGCCTTGTACTTGCTTATGCTTCCATCACTGTTATGTTTTACTTTGTACACCTACTTGCATCCAATGGCTTTCTTGCCTTCAGGCAATTGCACTAAATCCCAAGTCTCATTTCCATATAGTGCATCCATCTCCTCATCCATAGCTTTCTCCCAACACACAGTTCCAATAGCCTCATCAATGCATGTGGGCTTTACAACCTGCACAACTTTTGCCATGTATGCATATTGATGTGCCACATAACCATCATAGGTAAACCTCTGCACATGATTCTTCACTCTCCTAGATCTTCGCAGCTTTGCATTCATGGCTTCCATAGCCTTCTTTACACCAGGTGTTCTCATAACTGGTATCCCAAACTCCTCATCATCAAGACTCATCTATGAGCCACTAGACTCTCCATCAACATGAGAATGCCTTGCAGAAATGTCAGGCATACTAAGGGGCTCAACCACTTTCTCTTTGCCTTTAGGTGATATACTAATCACATTTGCAGGACTGGTATTATGATGTAGCCTACCACTCCATGGTCTATCAACTGAAGCAGTAGATGAGGACTCTCCTGGTCCACTCAAAGACTATGATTGCTGACTTGCATTTTGTGTAACCACATTTCCACTCACATCAGCCCCAACAGCTTCTTTTCCAGCAGCATACCAGCTGCTCATCTCATAAAAAACAACATCTTTGCTTACCCTTAACTCACGTGTAGCAGGGTTATAACACCTGTATCCCTTTTGCTTAAGGGAATATCTAATAAACACACATTTTTCAGCTTTTGGATCCAGCTTAGTTCTCAGCTCATCTGGCACATGCACATATGCAATGCATCCAAAGACTTTCAGATGAGACAAAACAGGTTTTCTGCCCCAGTAAACCTTTCCTCTGGAGTTACATCATGTATGGCTGCAGTCGGAGTTCTGTTCATGATGTAAACTGCTGTAGAAACAGCCTCAGTCCAATAGCTATGTGGCATATTCTTCTCTTCCATCAATGCTCGCGCAATCTCAGCAATGTGCATGTTTTTTCGCTCAGCAACTCCATTTTGCTGCGGAGTGTATCTGCATGTAAACTTTCTCCGAATACCATTCTTCTTAAAAAATTCAGAGAACTCATTGGAGAAGTACTCTCCCCCTCCATCTAACCTTACGCACTTTACATATTTCCCTGTTTGCTTTTCAACCATAACTCTGAAATTCTGAAAATGAGTGAACACCTCACCCTTCTCCTTCATGAAGTATACCCACACTTTCCTTGTGTGGTCATCAATAAATGTCACATAATACCTGCAGCCTCCCATAGACATGGTCTTCGTAGGACCCCATACATCTGAATGCACAACATCTAGTGCATTTCTGCTCACATTTCTGTTACGTGGAAATACATGCTTTGTTTGCTTTCCAAATTGGCATGCTTCACATATTTTCTGCATACCTTCAACTTTAAACTTTGGCAGTTCTGTCACAATTCCTTTAGTTTGCATAGACTTCATTCTCTGCACATTCACATGTCCAATTCTTTTATGCCAAATGTCTGTGTCTGCAACAAACCATTTGCAAACATCGCAGCACTCACTTCAGGCATGTTTACATTCAATGTAAACATTTTTCCCACTCTGTTGCCTTTTGCAACCAGCCTGCACTTGTCTTTAAAGTCTTCAACATAACAACCATCAGGGTTAAACTGAACCTACAAACCCTGCTCAATCATTTGGCTAACTGAAACTAGATTCTTTATTATGTTCGAAACATGAAGTACATTTGCAAGGTACTTCACTTGGCCATCCTACATAGATAATGGCACATCTCCAACATGGGCAATTGGATGAGCAGTGTCATCCCCTGTTTCCACAAAACCTGGTCTTTCAAGGTTTTTCATCTCCTTGAACCACTCCCCATGACTTGTCATGTGGTTCGAAGCACCTGAATCAACGTACCATACATCATCTTTATGTGGTGCTTCAACATTTTCAGAGGTTGCTACCTCTTACACTTTGTTGAGGGTTTTGACTGTTGCTTCAGTTGGAACCTACAACATACTATCTATTCTAAAATTGCTTGAGTTGGAACTTTGACCTAGAGCATACTATCTATTCTAAAATTAACCTTTTGTTTATATTTTAAAATTTACTTTTGTCTCTTCCTTTACCTTTTCCTTGAGATAAAGTCATAGCTTTTTCTTTGAGGTTCCCCTTCCTTGCTTAAATAGATTTCTTCTTATGTTCAAAACTTATAGCATGGATTGTAATTTCAAAAAGCTTGGTGGATACCTTTAAAGTGAAAAAAAATCAAACCATGTTAACATAATCTTCCCCAAGGCCATTCAACATAATTTGGACCAGCTCGTCATCCTTCATTGCATCAACATTGGCTAAAAATTGATTGTTGAAATCTCCTTGATCTAAGAGCATATATACAAGGGATCTTTGATGGTAATAGATAATTGCAGGTCATTCGATTTCTAAGCGTCATTAGTTAAGTTGTACTCCTTCATGTATAGATGTTATTAAGAGGACCACATGCTTCTTTAGAGTTAGTAATATTCTCTCTAAGATTACTAAGAAAAGAATCACGTTCATTAGCTTTGGTGATGTACAAGGATTTTATCCCGTGTGAATTCTTGATTAGGGCCTAGGATCCTTACATTGAACAATGTCATTATTCGAATCTTAAAAAATAACTACATGCTTTTTATAAAAGATAGTTTCCCGTTCGAGGGGCTAAGATGGCAAAGCTCCTTACAGTAGGTTGCGTGGTGAAACCCTATTAACCAATGACGTGGTTAGTAAAAAAACTTGGATTTCATACTTCATTACATTGGTGTCAAGGATTACTTAGCCTAAGTGAATAGGGTGAGGTCAACTCCGAAAACCCTAGCTATCTCAGGGAAGTCACTATATAAAAATCATATACATCGCTTGTGTTTAAGCAATATATATAAAATCCCTTATATGTGGATTCGGTAAACATAAAATGAATCCTTTTTCTTTGTAAACTTACAGCTTTTTTTCAAAATCCTTTAGATAATACCCTTATATAAATATATTTCTATAAATTTATCTAAAAAAAAAAGAAATTAAAAATTTCCTTTTGTTGAACTCTTGTGCTATTTCACATATTCTTTTAGTGAATCCCCCAAGCTAGCTAGGAGCTCCAAAACTTATGGATTAGAGTGTAGGAAGTTTTTATTATTATTGTTCTTACATTGTATGCCTTATCTTTTCGTTATGGTTATAGAGAAGAAGAGGATAGAAGAAAAATTTAACCATCCATCTCTCTCCTGTATGCTTGTCTACTCGTATGTTGTGTGTGTGTGTGTGTGTGTGTGTGTGTGTGTGTGTGTGTGTGAAGAAAGCAAGCTTGCAATCAACAAGGAGCTCAAACTCACCCTCTCCCTCGTATTCTTCTCATAGTATTAGAGGGCTCAAGAGGCAAGCAAAGGAAGTAGTACATGGGTAAGGGTGATTTCATCTCGTTCCCTTTGGTTCCCAAGCAAATCTCAATAGGTAACTACTAGTAAAAGGACAACAGTAAAAGGCATGGAGCAGGAGGGGGCATTGTCGTATCTTGGGGAGCCCTATTTGGTGAAGGAGCATAGTCACAGCAATACACAGTCATAGCAAGAGGGGGAACTTTCATATCTTGGGGAGCCCTATTCGGTGAAGAAAGAGTGTGCCTCAAATGTAGAGCAGTAATCACATGCACTTAGTAGACCAAGAGAGTCCTAGCAGTGAGTCTATTGTGAGACCTTGGTCAGGTATGGCTACAGCTAAGTGATGGTCTTTACAACAATAGATGGATGTAAAGAATGCATTTCTACATGGTCATTTGTGAAGGAGGCACCCCGATTTTGTTTTGTGTTGAGATATCAAGCTCATCTAGTGAGGCGGTGGACACTGATAACCCACCTGGGGGATAGGCCCCACACTTACACCATTGGCATGGTTGGTGAGATCATGGGTGATATGCGGCCAGTGGGATGACAGGCTGTGTGACGACAGCCATTCTAGAGACTGGCATAGTTATAGCGCCAGCTCATTTAGTTGGGTTCACACTATAGAGAACCCTAGTATGTATTTGGTTGAGTACCTTTCATATTGTGTGTACTCTTACCTTTGTATATGGTGTGTTGATGAGTGTTGTGTGAAGAAGAAGAAGATTTTCAGCCTCTTACTTTGTGTGTTCTCTTTTAGGGTTTTGTGAGTGTGTGTGTGCTTGTAAGAGCTCAAGCTCTCTTCTCCCCTGCATCTTTTCATGGTATCAGAGCCTGGTTCATGCTAAGGGCTGAGCTACAAGCAAGAGAAGCACAGGAAGCGGTACGAGGGTAAGAGCTTCATCTACTCTTCCCTATTTGTGTTGGCGACTACACCCTTGTCGATCGGGAGCTCTACGGGAGGCACTGGCAAACGATCTATGATTGAGGAGCTTTCTTCGCAGGAGTAAAGCTATAGGGTAACTATATTGTCTTATCGCATAATATTTTCTGGGCCGAAAACGCGTTTCGGGCGTGTTACGACCTCTGTTTTTCAGAAAGCAGGCGATTTCGAGTACTGCCGGCGGGTAAGTCATCGATTCTCTGTAGAACTCTGTTTTAAGAACTGCAGGAGGACAAATTGGTTGTGCAGACATTGTGTGTGTGCTGTCAAGGAGGTCAACAGCTGCCATTGGGTGTATGTATGCACATTGAGGTCGTTGGTTGTGACATTTGAGTGTACTACAGTACCGCTACAGAAAATACAGCAGTTTGTGCATGACAAACCAGAGTGCTGTTTCTGGTAAATTTGTGTGTCTGGCAAGATGTCAAATGATGGCATAAACGAGATTGTTGCTGAGAAGCTTAATAAGAACAACTTCCATGCTTGGAGGTTCAGGCTGACAAATTTCATGATGGGAAAGGGTTACTGGAAGGACTATATAGAAGGTGAGCATGAAGAGGCACCGGAGATACCGGAGATCAATCCGACTGCTGTGCAGATGTGAAAGAGTTCAAGGATTGGAACCAAGGAGCCAGAAAAGTTATGTAGTATTGGCTCTCTATCAGTATACAGGACACCATGATTGGTCACATACAGGATGCCAAGTCCCCCAAGGAGGCATGGGACACCTTGGTAAAACTCTATGAAATGAATACTAAGGCACGAAAGATACAATTGCAGAATGAACTTCATACTATGGAGAAAAAGAGTATGTCTGTAAATGACTATGCATTGAAGATCAAGGGTATTGTGGAATCCCTTGCATCTATTGGTTCAATAGATGATGATGATAAGGTGGAAGTCTGTCTACGTGGTCTCGAGCCACAATACAAGGCATTCAAGACATCTATTCAGACTCGGAAAAACATTCCCAATTTCACAGATTTGGTGTCTATGTTGATTATAGAAGAGAAGAGCTTGGGTGAAGACCAACAGCCTTGACAAAACAAAAACAGTTCAGAGCAACAGGCCTTCTACACAAGTTCAGGAAGAGGACGAGGTAGAGGAGGCCGTGGACGCGGCCAAGGAGGTGGCCGACCAGGTAATCAGAATTATGGCCAGCAGCATCAACAACAACAGTCCCAGAATTCACAACAACAACAACAACACGCAGGTGGAAGAGGCCGATTCAGAGGCAGGGGGAGGCAAAGAGGTCGTGGTGGAAATTGGCAAAGGCAGTATAATGATACACGTGGATGCTTTTATTATGGTAAGCCTGGACATGTGGTGCAGGCAAATTGTTATAAGAAGCAGGCTGACATGCAAAATGGAAAATTGAAGCAAAACAACTATGCATCCTCGAGCAGAAACAATGAGGATAATGAAAGGTTGTTTGTTATGCAGCATGTCGTTAATAGTGTTACAAGTCATTATCATGGCAAGTTTAGTCACATGGTCAAAAATTATAGGAATGAGAAAAGTGATCTAAGAGCAGGACAAAGGAAAAGCTTTAGGAAAAGAAACTACACAAATGATGATCAACTCAAGAATTAGGACCAAGAATATGCTTTGGTGAATACATAGGCTGTGTATAATGCTTTGGTGAATACATAGGCTGTGTATAATGCTTTGGTGAATATTGAGGCTATGTATAATGCTTTGGTGAATACTGAGGCTATGTATAATGCCTCAACTTTAGCAATTTGCATGTGAATTACCCAACAAAATGCATGCCATGTCAATAATCCTATGAGTGACTATAATATGGATCCTTGTTGGACAGATCATGGAGCCTCCTCTCTTATGATAGGTATTATAGAGCTATTTTTAGATTTAGGACCTTTTTTTAATCCAAAAGTTATCATATATACAATAACAAATGCACAAGAAACAATCTAAGGTAAAGGTTTTTGTGTAAATATATACAAGTAAGAAAGATTTTATCCATGTATGTTCCTAAGTTAAAAACAAATGTAAATTTTTTTAGGCACATGACGTAGAAGAATTATAGCATTATTTTTTATGGAAATGAAAGTTTGATACAAGATAAAGTCAAGCTTATAACCAAGTGATTTACAACATGTGTGAAAGCAAGGTAAGCTTTTCAAGCTTGTATCCAGCATTCCAAGAGTTCGTAGGGTTTTTTAAAATTCCAAGATTTACTTCAATTGAAACATCAAAAAATGGAGAATGCCTCTGGTCAAATTTTTGGGCAAAGTATGTGAAGTTTGTTATGGATGGGTAGATAAGCAGGGCCTAAATTTAACAATAATCAAGCTAGATTAAGAGGTTTATTATACCTTCTTCATTCAAAGCTTGGGGACCATCCCAAGCCCCATTTATAGGTGGTCATAGCTATTGTATCACCTTTGTGGATGATGTATTTAAAAAGTTTAAGGTCGGTTGAGAAGTAAATTGGTATATGTATAAAATTACTAAGCACTAATAAGGGAGGTGAATAAATGCAATTTATGATTTTTGCAAAAAGCATCGAATTCATAAGCAAGTGACATGGGGTGGCGAAAAGGAGACTTTGGTAGAAAGTGTAAAATAATGTATGCTAAATGTGAAGAAGCTACATCTAGCACGCCTAGCCTTGTCGCCAACCTCGTTGCCCAGTGTATCCATTGAGCAACAAACTCTTGGGTTCAAATCTTCTTTCTTGTAACAACTTTGTAAACTAATCTTGCCAACAGGTCGTACCCGGGTAGATAAAAAAGGAAGTAAGGGGAACTTTCTAGGGGTTGAGAGATATGGGATAGTGAAGAGAGTACAGAGTGATGACTGAGGTGTTACTACATTGTACTATCGGGCAAAGCCTTCACTCTAGTGATATAATGAATCGTCTGTGCAATTCTCGATTATATACTGTATAAGTCTATATGATTCCTAGTTTGTGTTACTTACTTTCCTGTCTGGACATGTCTTCTAACTGGAATCTGGATCCAAAGTCATTCCTATTTGGACGTGACTCCTATCTGGAAATAGGATCAGGAGCCACGTCAAGAATCCTGTCAGATGTAGGAACTAACATGTGCGCTGTCATGACTAACTACCTTAGCTTAGGTATATTGATGGCACAATGCACTACCATTAGCTTATTACATTGGGCACAGTTGTATTAGTCATCGCTTGTCCGGAGTTGACTAGGTGGTTTGGAACCACACAAGTGCCGGGTCTCGACTGGACACCGACACTTTTGGTGATCCTGCTGTCATGACTAACTACCTTAGCTTAGGTATATTGATGGCGCAATGCACTACCGTTAGCTTATTACATTGGGCACAGTTGTATTAGTCATCGCTTGTCCGGAGTTGACTAGGTGGTTCGGAACCACATAAGTGCTGAGTCTTGACTGGACACCAACACTTTTGGCGATCCTGCTGGGACTGGTACACCAGGTAGGGCATTAGAAAGATAGGGACCAGTTCTAGGTTAGTCCTACATAGTCAGTTAGTAGGGTAAGCCAGTCGGAAGAAGTCCAAAAGAAAGCGCACACTAACTAGTGTCAAGAATGTTCACTAGAGAGTCATAAGAATACAATGGGGAATGCATGGAGAATGAAGGGAGCTCAAACAAGGCTATGCGGTGCCACCATAGACAGCAGGGCCGAAGCTATAGAACAAGAAGCACAACTGCATCGTCCCCAACAAGACTAATAGAGAGGATTCCACGGCATCTGGAAAGACAAATTCCGGAACCACTAATGGACCATGAAGAAGATCATCAAGAGCCACCAAATAGGAGGCAAGAAGCTCAGAAAAGAGAAGAATTGGCAGCTGTGGGTAGGATGTCCCCCCCCTCAAGTACCCAAATTCAAGGGTAAGAGTGAGGAGGACGCCCACATCTTTGCCTTTGAAACCACGTTCCTAGCCACCTGAGCTCCCTTGCCACCACAAAAGACAAAATACTTTGGGATAACATTGGGCGGAAAAGCCACCAGTTGGTACGTCCAATATGGTCTGGAGCGATTCCAGACATTTGAATAATTGAAGAAGGCTTTCCTAAAAAGATTCAGGAAAGGCAAGACCATAACGGAGGTGCTGGAAAAGCTACAAAGGATGACGTAGAAAAAGAGGCCAACAGAAGACTATGCAGCTGAATTCAGAGCAATACTGGGGATATACAAATAGAACTTGCATAAACCCTAACTAGCTCTTACTCAACCATGGATGAGAAAAGGAGAAGCCATTGTTTCATTCCATTCTCCTTCACAAACTCCTCTTCCAAAATCCACACACACAATGATAAATTCACATTATACTAATGTAACACCAAATGTCTATACACTTGGCCATTGGGCATGGCCAATTATTATCCACACACTCCTACTACTAATGCACAACACACATGTGTCACACTAACACTATTTGGATAAACTTGCTATCTCGATAAACTTCACAAGGCCTTCTTGAATAAGAAACCTTACTTATTCACTAGAAAGTTTCGAAGTGTGAATGCTGGTTATAGGAGGAGTTAAAGGAATATGGAATTTTAAGATAAAGAAGATCATAGTGAGAAGAGATATGGCATTCCAAGAATAGACACATTGAATAGAGAAGGAGCTTTATATAACAGGAAAATCACTAAAGTACCATAGTAAGAATAGACATATTGAATAGAGAAGGAGCTTCATATAACAAGGAAATCATTAAAGTACCATAACAATCACTATGAGCATAGACTTTATACATCCTCACATATGTGGCAACACATGTTTTTTGCTATTTGATTTTTAAGATAAAGACCTAATTGCACCATGCTAGAAAGGGGTAAGTATGATATAAGAAGCTTCTACATGGAGGATACACCATACAAATCATACTCTCGTGCAAAGGTGCTCCAAGTTCAAGAGCTCATAACCCTTACCAAAGTGCATGAAGGAAACTCGGACTAAATAATAGCCCCTACAAGAAGAACATGATTTCGACCTTAAAAACCACATGGAACCTTGTGTATTGAGCAAGGTAATTAGTACCAGTGCGTTTACAAGTCAAAATATATTTTGATGGTACTTGAGAGGAGTAGAAAACATGCATGTTCAGCAAAGGTTTCACACATGTTGAAGTATTTTAACTTTTAAAAGACTATTTCTTCTTCCCATTTCCATATTAATCACCATCCACTCCATTATAGAATTTGGGCATAAAAAATGGTGGCCTATCTGCCAAATAGATGTAAACTTTCCTTTCCTCTATGGTGACCTCAAGGAGGAGGTATATGTGGAGTAGTCACTAAAGTTTGTAGTTGTCAATTATAAAAGTAAGATAAGAAGGTCTCAAAATGCACTCTCTGTACACTAGTAGAATAGGCCCCATGAGTATGGTAGTACTTTATTTATGCATACTTTATGAGTTTTATTCTTTTTTCTTATAGCCCTTCAGATGAAATTTTGTAAATTTTTTATGAGTAGGGCATGTATAAGGTCATTATTATCCATGTTGTCTTGACATGGTCTTACAAAGAGATGACCAACTTAGACTTACGCATTGTTGTTTTGGAACTCAAGCTCTTAATGCAACTAGGCAACATTTTCATATCTCAGTAGATGTATGCAAGGGAGATACTTCAGGTGTTTGACCATGTGAATGCAAGGTAATTAGTACCTTGATGGAGGCTACATTAAAGTTGTATATAAAGACACTTTAGACCTGATGGATAAAACCTTATCTAAGAAGACAAATTAGGGGTCTAATCTTTTGTGTAATATGACTCCATACGTCAATTATTTTGCTAGTTTTGAGGATGTTCTCTAAGAATCTTGGGGGGTACTTTTGGAAATTATGCTTGCAAGTGTTGAGACACATATAAGATACTCAAGATTATGGTTTTACCTATGCAACTAGAAAGGTGGATTTTGTGACTCATATTGGGTGAGGTATAGTTGTAGATTGTAATTAAGTGGACCCTAGAGTCTTGTATGAGGCAACAAAGTTTAGGGTATAGTTAATCTGAGCTTCTCAATAAATTTGGTCAATTTAGTATTGAGATAAGTTTAATTATCTTATAACTTTTTTTAAATACATGTACAAAAGTTGTTTTTATGAGCACTAGACATCTTGCTTAGATTGATGATGGCATAAAACTTACAGTTCAGGGTACAATTAAATTTCTTATCTTCTTAATAAATTTGGTATTGAGATAAGTTTAATTATCTTTGAACTTTTCTTACATACAAAAGTTATTTTTTTGCACTTGACATCTTGCTTCGGTTATGATTTTTTTTCTAAAATTTTATTAGCTACTATAAGATAAGTATGCTTATTGAAGGTGTATAAAGACCTCCTTTTATATATTTATCTCTCTAAATCTATTTTTACATATACAAGTAGCTAGACAATGGATATATACAAATTTTGAAGCTTCTTCTTATACTCGAAGTGAAAGATTTATGGTTTTTTTACTTTTTGCCATTGCTAATTACTAGCACATTTGACATCACTTTGAGTCTAAGTAACCATATCTAGTTTCGCTAAGTCATGACAACAATCACACATGGGGATGGGGTGATAACACCTATCTTCCCACAAAAGCGACATTGGCTCTAACTTATACCTTTTGTGGATGGTGACAAGTATAACTTCTCCCCTTCAACTCATGAAGGGAAGAAGATATAATTCAACTCATGAAACTTTTATGTAGTGGTGGCAAGTCTCTACTTTAACTCAACTCCCAGTAGAATCAACCCAGTATTTTAGAAAGGATGATGAGAATGGGGGCGATAAGCCTAAGAAGAAAGTCAAATGAAGTTACTGTTAAATCCCAGTCCATTATATCAATGAATGTAGAAAAAGGCTAGAGAAGAAGAAGAAGAAAGAGTTAGGCATGGATGTGGGCTAATGTATCAACACCTCAAGTGCTAAAAAGGAGTTAGCAAACTATGCATAGGATGATTGGGAATTCATTGTGCACTATAGTTATGACCCTTATGTTTATGATTGTGATGAGGACATGGACGGATGAGGTATCACACCCACATACATAGGGAAGTTGTAATTTGTAGCAAGACCCAATGATATATGCTTCGGTAAGGCTAAGGTAAGCCCTTAACTTAAACACTTCCTCATCCTCATCCTAATATAGCACAAAGCAAAAGCATTAATGGATGAGGATAGGAATTTTGATGCAATCCTTATGGCATTTATCTGCATACCCATCAAAGAATCATGATGCGTAAGTGATTCAAATCATCCATATTCATCCACATATCTTATCGTAATTTGATGTCGATGCATAATCACACCCTTTATATCATGCATATGGACACTTTGTGGAACGAGACTTGGATTCAATATCACTTTTTGCAAGAGCTCTTTATGTTTAGGGAGGTCGAGATGATATATTGTTGAGCAAAAGAGAACTGTGTAGACATCTTCACAAAGGCTCTTAGTAGGGATTAGATGAAGCTGTATCTTCATCGACTCAGCATTGGACCACAGAGGTAGTTCACCTTTGGGTGGACATCCGGGTGGACATCCGGGGGGTGTGTGTTGGGTATTAATGCTCCACTCTCATATTGTATTGTCTAGGCTAGCTCATGTTTTGTACATCCCCCATTATGAGGAGTAGCCATGGTTGAGCAGCCTGGGTGCCTGCAACATCCCCGTATTAACATAGGAAGGTGGCCTATGAGGCCAGCTAGTTTACAGATGGCTCGGATTAGATTTGGCACACTGCCAAATAGGCTACATGCTACATTAGACCATTATCTCATAGTAGTCCACACATAGAGTAGGTAGACTTTACCTTTGACACCTTGTCTTGACACTGGGGGGAGGGGCTGAAAACTGCTATGTAGTTGGACGGTGGCACTGACTATGACCGCAAACCTCAAGGCCGCCCTGCATATACACTGCCAGCCCCTTCTCCACACAGTTCACCAGTCATCATTGTGAGTTCACTAGTCATCATTGTGAGTTCACTCCCTACCTTCTACTAGCATACAACCTCCATCTTAGTAGTTCCAGATCAGCCATGAAAGCTCCCTTCATAGAAGCACATGGGTGTGGGGATTTGCTATTTATTATATCACTTCAGTAATATAATATTCTTCTCTATCTCTGTTATTGTGCAATTTGAGTTTTAAAGTTGTGCTATGAAAGCTCCTACTGCTTGTGATGAGTGTTCTCTTGTATACACTGCACATTGTATTCTATTTACAAGGAAAATTAAAAAGGGAGAGGGGTAGGATATTCAAGGGAGAGGTAGTAAAAATGGGGGGAGAATGGAGGGAGGGGGTAGGGGGAGGTAGGAAAATATTAACAGAGGGGTAGTAACAAATTTTTTATAAAAAGGTGTGGGGGGGTTGGGCATGTGTAGGCATGTGCATGCAAATGTGTGTGTAGATTGTGTAGTTGTGTGTGTGTGTGTGTGTGTGTGTATTTGTACATGTATGGTTAGAGGGGGTGTGTGCATGTGGGGGTGTGAATGCACGTGTTATTGTGTGCATGTGCATGTTTGATGTTTTACAATTATGCATGTACATGCATACACATGTGTATGTCATCATGTATACACACTTACACGTGTGTGCAAGTATGGGCAAACGTGTGGGTGTTTATTTTTCAGGGCATGCCTTTGCGCACAGTCATCCTTTACAAAAAAATCTTAAAAGATACATATAAACTTTTATTTACACGAGCTCATACTTACTTGCATAAAGAAAACATCACTTACTTACCTTCCACACTAAGCACAATTGGGGCTATAGCATGGATGATGATGATGTTAATTCTTGATTTGAAGTGCCATCTTTATCTTAACCCATCATCTATCAAGTGTGTTAAGAGATTTAACAAGTATTTCTTGTTAGCTATTCCAATTTTTTGTAACAAGGATGGGACCACATTAGTCCACATTAAGCTACATGGCATTAAGAGACACATGATATCACCAAATATTTATGCAAAATTTTAGCCAAAACAAATTACGTGTTTAATGTTGGATATTTGAGTCATTGGTGGCATTCAAAGTGAGAAGGAGCTCTTCTTTTATCTATCAACCTCCAAGAACTCATACTTTATTCATACATGGTGAGAAAATGAATGGGAGTATGCTATAATTTTAGTTCAACCCATCATTTAGGTCAAATTTAAAGTGTATGTAAATAATTCATAAGCATGACAAGAATACACAAATAATTGATCGATTACTCACCCTCTTACATCCTTGCAAACCATACCTTGAGGTGATGAAAACCATCCGAAACCCTCTTGCACACTTGAGGCGAAGATTACCATCCCAAACCCTCTTGCACACTTGAGGCGAAGATTACCATCCCAAACTCTTGCACACTTGAGGCGAAGATTACCATCCCAAACCCTCTTGCACCCTTGCAAACCATGCCTTGAGGTGTGCCTTGAGACGATGATTGCCATCCAAAATCAATAACTTTTTCCCCTTTAAATCTTGCACCCTTGTGAACCATGCCTTAAGGTGATGATTGCCATCCCAAACCAAGAAGTTTTTCCCCTTTAGTTCTTGTCATTCCTCACTAAGCTACTCTACTAAACAAATAACATCATGAAAAAATAAGTTATTATTTTATAATTACTTGATAATAGTCTAGATATCTTGCAAGTGCTCTATGAGAGATACACTATTGGTTATATATGATCATTATCAAATATTTACTAGTAGCAAAAAATCGACAGTTAGTTTGGAGGTTATTAGCATTAGGATAGCTAGTTAGTAGTAAGTAGCATGTTAGTTGGTAGTTATTAGAATAGTAGAGAGAGTAGAGTTAGGTAGGATAGTTAACTAGCATGTTAATTAGTAGTTATTAAGATAGTAAAGCAGAGCTAGGGTAGTTAACTAGCATGTTAGTTAGTAGTTATTAGGATAGTAAAGTAGAGTTAGGATAGTTAGTTTAGTAGTAAGTAGTTATTAGGATAGTAGAGTAGTAGTCAATAGTCAGTAGTTAGCTAGTTAGTAGTAAGTAGTTATTAGGATAGTAGAGTAGTAGAAAATAGTTATTAGGATAGTAGAGTAGTAGTAAGTGGTAAGTAGTTAGTTAGTTGTAGTAAGTAGTTATTAGGTACTAGAGTAGGATAGTTAGTAGTTACTGGGATAGTAGAGTAGAGTTAGGATAGTTAGTTAGTAGTAAGTAGCATGTTTGTTAGTAGTTATGAGGATAGTAGAGTAGAGTTAGGATAGTTAGTTAGTAGTAAGTAGCATGTTCGTTAGTAGTTATGAGGATAGCAGAGTAGAGTTAAGGATAGATAGTAGTTATTAGTATAGTAGAGAAGAGTTAAGGATAAGTAGTGGTAAGTAACATGTTAGTTAATAGTTATATTAGGATAGTAGAGTAGAGTTAAAGATAGTCAGTAGTAAGTAGCATAATAGTTAGTAGTTATTAGGATAGTAGAGCAGAGTTAGGGTAGATAGCATGTTAGTTAGTAGTTTTTTAAGATATTAAATTAGTTTGTAGCTTTTAAGGATATTAAGTTGGTTTGCATGTAAGGATATTAAGTTAGTTAGCATGTTAGGTTAGTAAGCAAGTAGTAGCATGTTAGGATAGTATCAACATTAGAAAAAGGAGTGGTTTGGGTAGTTTATATCTTAGTAGTATAGCTAAGTAACATGTTATGATAGTTAGATAGGAGTATGTAGCATGTTAGTTGGTAGTATAGTAGTATACCTAACTAGTAGTAAGAAGCGGTTAGTTGGTAGTAATTAATATAGTTAGTTAGTAGTACGTAGCATGTTAGTTGGTAGTAAGTAGTACAATTAGTTAGTAGTAAGAAGCATGTTAGTTAGAGAAGCATGCTACTACCAACTAACATGCTACATACTACTAACTAACTATAGAAGTAGCATGTTACTTGGTAGTTGGTTAGTAGTACGTAGCATGTTAGTTGGTAGTAAGTAGTATAGCTAGTTAGAAGTAGCATGTTTTGTTAGTAGTTACACTAAGTGTTAGTTAGATTGTAGCTTCTTTCTTCAAAGATGGCTTAAAGCTCAATTGACCATAGGAAAAAAGCTTGTCAATATTGTAAGAATTAATAAGCCATGAAGTATGCATTGTTAATATTAATCCATGGAGGCCATGGAGTATGCATTGCTAATATTATTCCATGGAGTATTATTATTAAGTAATGGAGTATTATGGAAACAATGTATTCTTTCTTTAATAAGTATGCAAAGCTAATATTAAGTAATGGACTATTATGGCAACTAGGCATTCTTTCTTTAATGAGGGCCCTAGCACATCCCTTTGGTGCTCTTCAATTTTTCAATGGTGCTCTTCAAGGGCCAAAGCTTGTTAGGCATTTGTAGCTAGCCAGCCATGCTATATATAGACTTGGGTGTTGCCTCCATTCTATGTAAGGCCTATCTATGCATTTGTAGCATCATAAGCTCATATGTAAGGCCTATCTATGCTTGTGTAGCATCATAAGATCATATGTAAGGCCTATATAGAAATGCCTATGAGAGAAGAATCACAAGCTCATATGTTAAGCAGAGGCATAAGTCTCATGCAAGCCCATGAACTTCATGTAATGGTATTAATCTAAGCTATATTACTAGCTCCACAGAGGATGATCACAAACATTTAAAAAAAGCCCTTGCTCTAGCACATCCCCTGGCTATCCTCTACAAGGGATTTTTTAAAACCTAATTATATGTAGGCACCAAGTTCAGAGAAGCACATAGTGTGTGAGGCAACATAGTAAGGCACATAGTACATAATGGTGTGTAAGGTACGAAGTTCAGAGAAGCACATGTTGTGTGAGGCAACATAGTAAGGCACATAGCACATAATGGTGTGTAAGCTAACATAAAACATATATGACCCTTGTTCAAGGGGAAGCCTGCTCTATCAAGCAGGAACACAAACATTTTAAGCCCTTGTAATAGGGAGATTTTTTAACCATAATGTGCTGAGTAGGTAGTGCATGTGTGTAAGCTTAGCACACAGCACACATATCCACACCCTTGTACCTGTATATACTTAGGGCTTATAAAATCCCATTGTAGAGAATAGCCATAGGATGTGCTAGTGTATCCTCTGGATATGTTCCACAATGGGCTTTTTTGCTTATAATATAGGGTTTATGCATCAAAGAAATCCCGATTGTTTATGCCCTAATAATATAGGGTTTAGTTTTTCTTATGCAAAATAAAGAAATGGAAATGAAAACTTATTGTTTAAGGCAATAAAAAATGGCATGCAAAGCATGGCCAAGGGATGTGTATCTCCTAGCCTACTCGTGCTCTTTAGGCCATATTTTAAATTTGCTTTTACCAAGAATGGATAAGGAGAACCTACCTTCTACATGTGCTATGTTTTTCTTTGCTTGCTGCATTTTTCTTCCTTATTCACGCTCTCCACAAAAGCCGAACACTTTTCTTTGGTTATGTGCTTAAACCCTAATACTTTTCTTACAGTTGTGCCCTTAAAGCCCCTTCTCCTCTTTTTTTTTGTGTTTCTTTTTCTTTGCTTTGTTATCTTTACAATTTTTATAGTTCTATATAAAAGTCAAAAACCAAACTTTATAATTTGCATATTTTGCTAGTACTTCCACACTTTAGTTAAGTATTAAATGTACTACTTTAGTTAGTACTTAATATTTACTATTAATAGTTAGTAGGTTACTAACTAATTAATTTAGTTAGTACTTACTATTTACTATTAATAGTTTGTAGGTTACTAACTATTTACTTTAGTTATTAGTACTTACTATTTACTATTAATAGTTTATAGGTTACTTATTTATGATTAGTTTGTAATTTTAGTAACCTACTAACTATCAATAGTTAGTAGGTTACTAATTTATGACTAGCTAGTATGTTAGTTATCATTTAGTAGGTAGGGTTAGTATTACTATTTGTTAGTAGTACTAACAATTAACCTATTTTTTAAGTGATTCTTTTAGTAGGTAGGGTTAATACTACTATTCTAACTAGTAGGTTAGTAGGTAGGGTTAGTACTACTATTCTAACTAGTAGGCTAGTACTAACAACTAACCTACTTTTTAAAGCGATTCTTTAGTAGGTAGGGTTAGCACTACTACTTTGACTAGTAGGTTAGTACTAACAACTAACCTATTTTTTAAAGTGATTCTTGTGTTCTCCTTGTGGCATATAGATCGGCATGGGTTGTCGTCACTCAGGGCGACGTTTAGCTCATTGATTGTCACTTTTCCTTCTTTTCCACCTTTTCCTATTGTGTTCTTGGCAGGGATTATGGACTCAATCTCCTTCTTGAGGGCTTTTATTGTCAACCCGTCCTTCCCTTGTTGCTCCTTGTACTTTACCACGAGCCCTTCTAGCTCTTCAATATGTGCTATGAGGGCAGCCTCATCTCCAACTCTTTCTTCTAGCCTTTTTTGAAGCTGCTAGGTATGCTCTTGTAGCTCACATCGGCGGGGATTATGCCCATTGACGTTCCTTTACCTCTTTCCAAGCCACCTTCGTCCCTGCCTCTTTTGCCTTTACCAATCCAAAGGCTTTCCTAGACATGTAGTATGGCTTGTGGGTGAGATTGATCCTCTCCACCACAAAGCGCATATGCTTCTGCCTATCCTCATCTGGATTTCCTATAATTTTGAATTCTTTAGCCTTACCTTCCAACGGGCAGAACTCCTTGATTAGGTCTTCTTCGTCGGCTGGTTTGATTTCTCCTTCTCCTTCAGCTGGTAGGTTGAAGACCTCTGCCACGTATAGGGGATTGAACACCCTTTTCTCCCGATGGAAGCGTAATGGTGTTGGACTTATGTAGCTGCTTCAGTTGCTCCACGGCCTTGTAATTTTGATGTAGCTCCTCCCAAGGCAGCCCAACAAACTCCTTTGGACCCATTCTTTCCATCCATTCGGAATCCCTATCCACTTCCTTGTATACGATGGAGGAAAGAGGTTCGAACTCTAGCACCATGGTTCCTTTTTCGGGAATGCAGCGGCTTAGCGTATTGAAAAGGCCCCTGAGTGAACACGTGGTAAGCGTTCTGGTTGCCAATGATGCCATAGGTACACCGATGAAGAATGATTGGAAATTAGAATTCAAGCTAGATATTTTGAAGGATTATGATCACTGATACTATGGCTTCATTAAAAGACTGTTTTAAAGACAGTTGAATTTATGAAACAAGCAATTTCATATTGGGTGTGTAAGTGGTGTGACTATCTTGAAGTTTGCTTGAAGCGCCAACTAGGGGGCCTCGGAACTCTTTTCCTTGGTACCCGGGGCAAAACATAACCAAATTCCTAAATGGATCCTATCACTACAATGGTTGGGTGGTTAGCTAACTCATGGGATTGGATGGGATTAGGCTGGACTGATGGATCCCTAAAATGAGATTCAATTCTGTTATGTTACGAGATAGATGAAATAAATCTCGGATAGTCTTTGTTCTATGGAAAAGAATCAATGGCTGTGCCTCTTGACGAGGAACCTAAACTGTACATATGTCATCCATAAATTTCACCGTCAAGCTCGACAAAGCTAAGGTTGAAACTGACAGCAAGTTCTTCTTAATGCCTGGCACATATAAAACTTTCGAAAGAGTCAATGCACCCCCATTTGCAGCAGTGAGCACAACTCTACCAACTCCTTTGACAGGATATGAGGAACCATTTGCACATGTGACGGTTCTTGCACTTGGGACACATTCCAGAGATGAGAACAAACCTTTTTGTGAAGTAATGTGCTTACTAAGCACCACTGTCAAAGTACCAAACATTTGATTCTGCCCCACTGACATACATACATCATGAACAGAAGGGTCATAACTGCAATGTACAGTCCATGCCCAATCATCTTAAGCAAAACTTGCACATTCCTTCTTCTCTCTACACTTGGTGCAGATGCATCAGCCCCCACAGCCATGCCCGATTCTTTCTTTTTCTCCTTCTCTAGCCTTTCCTTACACTCATGTATGTAGTGCCCTGGTTTCCTGTAGCAATAGTGACACTTGCCCTTCTTTTTAGGCTTATCACCTTCTTCCTTGCACTCATGTATGTAGTGCCCTGGTTTCCTGTAGTAATAGTGACACTTGCCCTTCTTCCTTGCACTCATGTATGTAGTGCCCTGGTTTCCTGTAGCAATAGTGACACTTGCCCTTCTTTTTAGGCTTATCACCTTCTTCCTTGCACTCATGTATGTAGTGCCCTGGTTTCCTGTAGCAATAGTGACACTTGCCCTTCTTTTTAGGCTTATCACCTTCTTTCTCTGCATCCTTACCTGAGGATTCTGATTTTGGCTTATAGCCACCATGCAAAAAAGCTTTACCTTTGCCTTTCTAATTGGCAACAAAAGCTTGGTCATAAACTTGCATATTAGATCTGTTTTGCCTAGACTGCTCTTCTTCAAGAGAGTACTGAAACCAGCTCATCAAATGTAAGGGCATTTGGATTTCCCTTCATCACATGAGGCTAAGGGTAGAGGCAAAACTCTGATAAGAATCTGGTAATGCATTGAGACCTATGGACACCAATGTACTATGAGGATATATCTCATCTATACTAGCAAGCTGTTCCTAAAAATCTTTGATCTTGGTCAAGAAGCTGTCCATTGAGTCTCCCTCATCCATGTGCTCAGACTCTAACTGTTTGCGTAGATATGCAACACGTGCTTCATTGCGCACCTGGTATAATGCAAGTGCATCCCATGCCTGTTTTGAAGTCTTACATGACCGAATATGAGGAATGATGCTTCGCTTTTCACAGAAAGTGCAAGCAATGCATGTGCCTATGCATCTCTTCCATTCCATCTCATTTGAGTAGCAGTGGGAGGTACTGGTGGTGCATGTGGAGGAGCCACATCTACATCAGATTCTACTTTAGATGTACCTGCCGCACCTGGTTGCACTGGTAGTTGTGAAACGAGTCGAGTTTCACTACCACTGACCACATTCCAAAGGCCTTTAGCAACCAATACATAACTCATCATATAGGACCACAATGGGTAGTTAGTCCCATCAAGTTTGTCCTCTCATCACAGCAGCATACAACATGTTGAATACATCACTACTGCTGCATGCCATGACTTTCTACCAAATGCAAAATCTTTCAACACACTACAAGTACTCAGTATTCACTGAATGCAACCTTGGATGGCTACCACTAACTTAATCACCTGCAAAGTGTATGAAAATTAACACAGAGTAGAGAATAGAGTGTTACTGGAGAAAGTATGATGGTCGATGTTATTGACGACACTGTAGATGCTATTGTACACCAAATCTTTGCCGCTACACAGCCCAAACACCCAAAATGAGCAGAACCAATCCAAAATGATGTCTCTCCAGAATGTCTGCAGAAACCAAAACACGCCTGAATCGCATGGCAGACCCCGAAAATTCTATATACTTTGTATACGTAACAGTACAGTATACACCTTCTTCTCCTAAGAGGGTATCTCAGTTGGAGACAGAAAAATAGGGTCATGAGTGAGGTCAACCATTTGTATATTGATGGTGGTCAAACTAGAAACTCAAGAAGGTTCTAGAGCATATTCTTGGGTATAGACAAATAATCTAGTGGAGAGGAGTACCTCACTTTGAATCTATTTTTTTTGTTCATGTGACTAGATTTGTTCCATTTATGTTGTTTCATTGACTCTAACTAGTCTAGATCTCCTATGGCCATAATGTAGTATACAAATATTTAGTAGCATACTATACAAATGGTTGGTAGCGTAGTCTACAAACTTGAGCTCCCAGAGAGTTCTCAACTACATCTAACTTTTGTGCTAGTGGCATGCAAAGACTATGGCACGTAGTTTACCTTGAAGTTTTGATTAAGAGACTAGAACACAAGTTTTACTGTGTTTTTATAGACACTTGTTAAGCAGAAGGATAAAATAGAAAAGGTCTCAAGTGAGAACAACTATATGCTTACCAACAACTTTCCCCGATTTGTTTTCGTAGATGAAAACTCTTTAGAAGGGGGGTAATGTCATGTAGCTTGTAATAATAGTATGCGTGAGTCACCCGTAGTAGCGGGGCGGTAGAGCTGTACCAAACATGGAGTCCACATGTCATAGTGCATGTGGGAGTGTGTCCAAGGTTAAGGGGTTAGGTGCCCGGGTCAGAGTCCACACCCAGGTGGGCTAGTGTGGGCAAGGTTAAGGGGTTAGGTGCCCGGGTCAGAGTACCACACCCAGGTGGACTAGTGTGGGCAAGCATGCCACTATATAAGCCCGGAAGTGTGTACACTTGTCTACATTCCTCTATGGTTGGGTAGTGACTAGAAATGATGGTTATTCTATCATTGCCTCAGGTACCTTGTTTCATGGCCTATATATAAGATGGATGTATTTGAGAAGTTGCAGCATGATGCTTGCTTAGTCTCTACGACTCGTGCTATGAGTGATGCAGAATTATGGCATGCATGATTTCGCCATCTGAATTATGGCAGTTTGTTACGCCTTCAAAGGCATGATATGGTGTCTGAGTTGCCAACTCTTGAGACCCCTACTAGACATATATGTGAGGGGTGTATTCTTGGTAAAATGCATCGGGCATCATTTCCAAAGGATGGATCTGCGAGAGCTGTTAAGAAATTACAGCTTATACACATACATAGTGATGTATGTGGTCCTATGAGGACACTATCTATTGGGGGATATCTCTACTTCGTCATTTTTATTGATGATTACTCGAGATATAGCTGGGTGTATCCATTAAAGTAGAAGTCAGAGGTTTTTATGTGCTTTAGGCACTTTGTATCCATGGTTAAAAATGCATGTGAATGTAAAGTTGGCACCCTTCATTCAAATCGAGGGGGGAAGTATATGTCCAAGGAATTTCATGCATATATGGCTGAAAAAGGCATAAGGCATCAATGTACAGTGCTATACATACCTCAGCAAAATGGTGTGGCTAAGAGGAAGAACATGTCTCTCATGGAGATGGCACGATGTATGGTGAAAGCCTAAGATTTACCTCATGGTTTTTGGTTAGAGGCAACTATGTGTTGAACAACTATGTGTGCAAACTATGTGTTGAACAAATGCCCTACCAAGGCCTTGTAGTCGAAAACTCCTTATGAAGCTTGGTATGGCACAAAGCCTTATGTGGCTCATTTGCGTGAATTTGGTTGTCTTGCTTATGCTCTTGTGCCTGAGCAACAACATAGTAAGCTTGATGAAAAGGCAGTTAAATGCATATTTGTGGGATACAATTCAGAAAGCAAGGGATATAGACTCTACCATCTGGCCTCAAAGTGGATTTTAGTAAGTAGAGATGTTATTTTTGTCAAAAACTCAGTTCAGCCCATGCTTTCATGCAAAAAATAGCAAAATGTATGCTCACATGACATGTTTGATTTGCTCCTACCTTTGTTTAGTGGAGGGTAGCCATATGTAGAGCAATTGAATGCTCAACCAAGTGCTGAAATTCAGCTTTTTGCAGCAGGTGCAAAATCAGCCTACAAATCAGCCTTTTGATGAGGCAATTATTGAGAATTTAGTGGATGAGGAGAGAGCAGCCGTAGAAGAATCTAGGCGTATGCCAAAATGGCTTGTGCAGACATTGAGGGATAGCAAGTTGGCAGCTCCTTTACCTGGTAGAGCAATTGAATGCTCAACCAAGTGCTGAAATTTAGCCTTTTGTAGCAGGTGCAAAATCAGCCTACAAATCAGCCTTTTGATGAGCCAATTATTGAGAATTTAGTGGATGAGGAGAGAGCAGCCATAGAAGAATCCAGGCGTATGCCAAAATGGCTTGCAGACATTGAGAGATAGCAAGTTGGCAGCTCCTTTACCTAGTAGAACTCATGTAAGTTCTCATCATGCAGATTATTCTCATGTGGATCATGTTCTCATTTTTACTTTATGTAATGAGGAGGAACCTATTTCCTTCAAGGAAGCACAGGATGATGATCATTGGATGCATGCTATGCAGGATGAGTATAACTCTATACTCAAGAATGACACTTGGTATTTGACAGATCTACGTCATGGCAAGAAGGCCATTGGTACTAAGTGGGTTTACAAGTTAAAATGCAAAGTTTGATCTTACTATAAGGCCAGACTTGTTACAAAGGGGTATGCCCAGCAAAAGGGCATTGATTATGGCTGATTTGCAATCATCGTTTGAGATGTCAGATTTGGGGCCCTTGCATTATTATTTGGGGATTCAGTTTATGCAGTACAATGAACGGCATCGTTATGCTGTAGTCTAAATATATATAGAAGCTATTGAAGAGGTTTAATCTTGAAGACTGTAAACCTATGGCTACACCTATGGAGACAAGTACTTGACTTAGTCTTCAAGATGCAAGAGACTCTTTTGATGCTAGTTTGTATCAGCAGGCTGTTGGATCCCTTCTGTATGTATGCAACACGAGGCCAGATATATAGTATGCGGTCTCACAGTTGAGCAAATTTATGCATAGCCTAGGTACGAAGCATTGGTAGTCTGTCAAGCAGGTTTTCAGCTATTTGTAGGGCACTTAGTATTTTGGATTGTTTTATCCAAAGGGGGGTGAGTCATAGCTGCATGCTTTTAGTAATTTAGATTGGGCTGGATGTTATGACACACAAGTGTCCACTAGTGGGTTTTGCTTTTGCCTTGGTGATTCATGCATATCATGGCTCAGTGCAAGAAGTAGCCTACAATGGCTATTTCGAGCTATGAAGCTGAGTACAGGGTAGATTTTATAGCTACAGTTGAGTGTATGTGGCTCAAATGTCTTATGGCTGATTTGGATGTTGGCTAGCACTACGATTTTCACTGACAGCCAAAGTGCATTAGCAGTTGCAAGGAACTCAGTGTTTCATGCTTGCACTAAGCACATTGAGGTGCATTACCACTTTGTTAGGGAAAGACTCTCTGTAGCAAAAATCAGCTTGGTCTATGTGCCTACACATGACAACATGGTAGATTTATTCACGAAGGCTCTTCCTCGTGAAAAGTTTGAAGCTTTTCGTAAAGCTTTGGGATTATTGCCTTTTGAGGATTGATCGGCCATACCCTGTACATGTTCACATTATCACTCCAAGGGGGATTTGTAGCATTATATGGTAGTGATATGTGTGAACACACTTAGGACCGTCGGGGCACTTATCTACTCATTGGGGGGTGTGTACTTATCTTTTGTATTTGGCACACATTTGTTCATTATAATCTAGTGAGTTTGTGTGCTCTCAAGCTTCTCTATCTTGTGTGTGTGTGCATTGTTGTAACCCTAACCCTAATTTCAACAGGATCATATACATGTGCAGCCATTGTTGCCCATCCTTTCACATGCCTGACGTGATCAAAACAAACCCAAGCCTTCCTCAAATACCCATCTCCTATTTGACGCATACAGTTCACCAAATCTCGATGCAAGCCTTGTGGTTGACATTTTAAACACATAACACCAGTCTGACTCATCCAAAGCTTGCCCAGGAAAACGACTACCATGGAAGAACTCAAAAGCACATTGTCTCTTCAATTCTAGGATACTTGACTCTACTCCTTGCACTGAACTGTTGATCCTAGAAGCATGCACCATCCTCCTGAATCTACAAGAGAATTGGACCAATTAACAAACTATGTAAACTTTCATTCACAAGAATTACCAAACAATTAAAATCAATATGGAAAGAACACTACCTTTGACATTGAATTAGGGGATGCATGTGATCTAATAATAGTAAACTTTCATTCACAAGAATTACCAAACAATTAAAATCAATATGGAAAGAACACTACCTTTGACATTGAATTAGGGGATGCATGTGATCTAATAATAGTGACAACTCCATGTTGCTAATATTTGATTCATTCTTTGTATGCTTCCTGACAACTGCATCCAATATGAGTTGTTTGGTGATATCCATTTGTATCTTCCTTGGACCACTTGTAGCAACCTCTGAAACTGCCTCTTGCACAAGTTCTCTTATCTTTTGCAATGCCTACCTTGATGTGCCCCTTTGCAGCTCATGTAAATGTTCCCCTTGATGTATCATCAATCTCGACATATGTGGATTAGCAGGCATACAATAGTACACCATAGCACTACACATTCTTCTATATACAGGTTTGTTCTTGCAGTAGAAACAAGCTAGAGATCCATATCCATCCGTTGTTGAGCCCAAAGAGGGAAGTTTCTGTGCGAGCTTTCCTATTATGTGAAAAATTACAAAGTTCTAATAAATACTCTTATAAATCAAAGTTTATTGAAATTAAGCCAAGACAATAAGCTTACTAATCTATGATGTTGTATTCGGTGTGTCGTTCACAGTTCTGCTTCCACACAAGGCATAAGTGCACTCAAATAAGCCTACACAAGAACTCTTTTGTACAACCCCAGGAAACTTCACATGGCTCTCTATAGGTTTCACCCAATAATCAATTTACGAAGAACACCAGCATGAGATTCCTCAGACAATAAGTATTTGACCATAGTCTTCTGAAATGGTGTACCTGTGGGAGAATCTCCTATTGTAAGGTCAATAATAACTTCTTTTGGGGTGCTTGCTGTAGTGTTGCTTGAATCTCCTATTATTGAAATAACAAGGTATTTTGTTGTTATATCTTTATCAAAGATATAACATGGTTCTTGTCCAACGGCTCTAGCTGACTGGATAGGTATAAAATGTTCTACACCATCTTGTGGTTTGATTGCAAAAACTTTTAATCCAGAGTGAGGACATAATATTCCATCAAAATCATTAGCTTTAGTAATATAATAACGACCCTGCACATTTCTAACAATAGGATCACTCTCCAAACCTCCCACAAAAATGTGAAAAGAAGTGCTCTCCATGGCAAGAAAAGCTCTCAGAAAACCAGCTCAGAAACACATAAGCTCTCAAAAAACCATCTCACAAACATACAACAAAGTAATGACAACAAATTCAAAGTCTAAACACAAATTCTATACATATTAGATTAAAAAAAAATTATACTCATTTTATAAAAATGATCATTATAAATAATGTCATTAATATACAAAATCTAAAATTCATTTTCAATAATTATACTATATAATAAATGCGTGCATAACTACCTCTCATTTAATGATTATTCCATAACTAACTTCTATATATAATGATTATTCCATAACTAATTCTAAGATAATGATTATTCCATAACTAACTATGCATAACTTTTATATCTCTGCTGTGATTCAACCTTTTTATCATCTCTTTTATGATTCCATCCATTTTTATTTCAAATAAAGAGTACATATTTGTATTGCCCAACAATGAATTTGAAAAGATTCAAAATGTAACATCTAAGCATGTTTATCATCAATCATGGTCATTGTTGTCATCATAATAATAAAGGTCTCTTCTTTAAGTTTAGCCACAATTACAAAGTTATGCTTACAAAGTCAACTCGTTGAAAGATAGCAAGTGACAACTCCTCATCATTAGGAATGATGGAAGAAAATAATGTATTTCCTAACCCCTTAAGTACATGTTAAGCTGGCACACACAAGGAAGGTGGACTAAAGGTGACCGTGGGCAAGCTTGCCTACTAAAGGCGACCTAGTCGCCCTTAGTGGGAAAGCCCCACTAAGGGCGGACGTCAATATTACTTACATATAGATGTCTTGAACTTCAAATTTTTTAAAGGTTTTGTAGATGCTTTAAATTGATCAAGAGAATGTAAAGGAGGTCCATAGTTACCACTTGTTTTTTATCAGGATCCCATGGCTACATGGCACCGTGGAACGCGTGTTATTTGGAAGGGGGGAGAGAGCGCGTTATTTGGGGGGGGGAAAGAGAGTGCGTTATTTGGGAGAGAGAGAGAGAGAGCCCCCAAATAATGCTCTCTCTCTCTCTCTCTCTCTCTCTCCTAAAAAAAAATAACGTGCTCTCTCCCCCCTTCCAATAGGCTAGCGTTCCACGCGTTCTCTCTCTCTCTCTCTCTCTCTCTCTCTCTCCCCCCCCCCAAAAAAAAAACAAAGCGCTCTCTCTCTCCTTCCAAAACAAAACACTTTCCATACTCCCCCCAAACAAAACCCTTCTCTCTCTTTTCAAAAAATATTTTTTTTCTTTCCCAAAACCCTTGTCCTCTCTCTCTCAGAGAATCTCTACTTTTCTAAATCCCAAGCTTTCTCTCTTTCTCTCTCTCACCAACTCCATCTTCACTCTCTTTTTTCCTCTCTCTATACCTTTTTCTCTCCTCTTTTTTAAATTGTTTTATCTCTTCTTCTTTGTTTGTTCCTTCTTTCTATTCTTTCAAAACCCTAATTTTAATACCGGCTATCTATATCTATCCCTCTATTTATATCACCTCTATTTATATCCATTGTTTTTTTGCTATATTTTGCTCTTATATCTTTTAAGACTCTTTCTTTCTTGTTTATACTCCTTCCATGTTACTCCTCATGGCGTCTCCCCAATTCCAAAGAGGGACACAAGTATCCTTGATGTTCAGTGATACCACGCTAGCTACTGGGACCATGGATACTGTCCATGGAATTGCTTTGCCACGCATGGTGATGTTGGTGTGTCGATAGAAGATGTTGAAGTGGGAGAAGTTCCTCTCTCTTTTCCCCTCGAAGATGGTGATATCAACAAGTTAAATCAAACCAAAGGATACATTATTGTGTGGCCAGCCAGAGATTGTGTAAGTCTTATTTTATCTCTCTCCACGTTTCCAATTATGCTCTTTTTAGTGATTTTTTTGACACCAAACTGTCTTGTATATGTTGATGTGTTTAGATTGTTACAAAAACATCAAAGGTAATCCCACATCCAAAGCGTGCAAAACATGTAAAGAGCACACTTGCCAGGAAAGGCAACAAAGCCAGGAAGTGACAAGTACCAAGAAGAGGAAGAAAGTGCAAGAGGAAGATGATGCTTGGAGTCCTCCTCGAAGGAATCCAAGTCGAGTTGCTAAGTCTTTGAAGAAAGGTGCGTCTTTAAAAATCATTAAAGAAACTAAGGAAGTAGGAGAGGTGGATGAGGGAATTGAAAAAGAAACTAAGGAAGTAGGAGAGGTGGATGAGGGAATTGAAAAAGAAGGCGAGAATGAAGAGAGTTTCATGGTGATTCCTGCAACTTGCTTGCAATTAGAACTCCTACAAGATAGTCTTAATACAGTGAAGGTAATTGTTAACCACTTTTTATTAAATCTTACATAAGGCATCTTTTGGATTACCAAGCATAACGTGTGTGTATGCGTGCATTGCAGGTGGTGAAATCCACTCCTTTGCCACCTATTCCCTTGTGCTGCAGACTTATGCCTAACACCCCTCTATACGAAGAGTGTAGTTTAGGTACAAGAAGCTGGCAAGGGAATTTTATACAAAAGGCTATGTTGTCTATAGATACAGGTTCATTTGCTCCATCTCCTCATTCCATAATCCTGTTAGAGAAGTGAATCAAGATGATGTTATTACATGGGATGACATTTGGCAATTGAAAATCGAGGAGTTCGAGAATATGAGGCACAGAGTGGGAATTCATGAGCAACAAGATGTATGTGTGGAACAACAATCATTGAGTAGTGGTGGCATGGATGGAGGAGATTAATAAATGTGAGTCTACTTAAAGTGCCTACTTTTTTGAATGCGGTCTTTTGTTTTATAAAATAGTTTTGGAACTAATTAGATTTACACTACCTAACTGTGGCATTCAAGAATGTCGCATCATTAAGACATCCTTGTGTTGACACTATCCTTATTGAATTCAATGAGGATAGTGAGGGGGAGGTTCTCACAGTGATCGCTCGCTTAAACAGGTAAGAGAATATATGTTTTAAGACTCTTTGAATTAGGAATATTTGACATACTATATTTCAATCTTTCATCACATAACCTTAAATTTTTTTATCGTTAGGATGAATGAAGTGGGCTATGTTTCTTCTTCCCTTGTGGACAAAGTGTGCCTCATTAGGGAACTTGGGCTGGCAAAAAAAGAAACAATTATGAAGCACACTAGAGAGATGAACAAGGCATGAATGGACAAGCATGCCTCGACATAGAAAAAAAAGAGTCGCCCATCTTGGTATAACTACGAGATTTTGAAACTTTCCCAAATAGTATTCCAGGTAAACCTTCAATGTTTAGACACTTGCAATATATGATAAACATTTGCATATCATCCACTAATGTTGCAATTCATGAATAATAGGATGAGTACCTTATAGCCACCCGAGATATTGATCCCCTAGTAGATAGTTTGTCTGCATAAGAGTTTGAAGAGAGATAGAGAACGTCATTTTATAAAGATGAAAAAGTGGAGGCATGCTACAAGGTGGCTGCGGTGATTGCAAACCCTACACAAGGGGAAGGTTTCTTTGAGTAAGAAATCCTACACTATTTCCTTCGTCTATTTCGTAGGCAACAACATTTTATGGTTTTGCGGTCTAATTATGGTGTTGTGTTGCAGGGCGACTAGTGCAAGTTAATTGGGATGAGAAACCGGATTGTTTTGACAGAGGATAGGCTATACAGCTTGGTAGCTAGCTTGTTGCCAAATAACCACAAAGCACAGATTTTGGATATTTTGATTGATGGTGATTTGCAGAGGCTGAAGGATTCATAAATCCCTAAAAGTATGTAATAATAACTTTTCCTATCTTTTTGATAATTACAAAGTACTGTATTTTGTTTGAATAACAATTTCAATGGAAATGCATAAAATGCAAGTTTATTTAGGGATTGGCTTTGAAGAGAAGTCATATGGCATGAGATTGGAGCGTAGGGTGTAACTGTCCTTGTAGAAATATCAAAAAAGTACAAGGTAATTTTTCCAGATACATTCCTTGATGATCTCACCGATCTTAAGAGAATGTATTTTGAAAAGCTGTTCAAGGACATGGTGGGATCCCTAAAGAAACAAGGTGTGGTAGCTTTGAACCCTGCTATCATGAAGGCTACCAAGTGTGTTGTGTTTAGGTGCGTAACATTCCATAAAGCGTACTTACTACTTGGTTGCACTCTTATATTTGTAAACTGAACGGATGTAATAATGTGTAGATGGATTTGTAATTTCCATGTGGAGAGATCTATTATAGATGTGCCTACAATCTTAAAAGAATGGCGCAATCCAAAACATGAAAGCACTATGTATACACAGCAACAACTTCAAGACCTTTGGGATGTAGAGATATACAAGAGATGCCCATTGTTCCTTGACTTTCCAAGTTGCAAATTTCCCAAGAGCGAGAAGGAAATGTATACCCGGGCTTGTAAAGCAAAGCAATCAACGATGGTATGAACTATACAATTAGATATTTCACTTTAATTTAAATATTGTTTCTTATATCTTTTCGAATGGTGAATTCTATTATAAAGCCTAGAAGTCTACGTGACAAATCACATGTTCAAGGCAAAGGTAAAGGTCTTATGAAAGATGAAGGGGATGATGAAGATAAAGAGGATGATGATGATGAAGAGGATGATAATGTGATGAAGGGGCAAAAGTGCCAAAAAAGGATGCAACGAAGGGAAAAGGAAAGTCATTACAGGAAGATGACTCTGATACCTCTCCATCAGAATATGATGAAAGCGATTCTGATGATAGCACATGTAAGATTGAGGCAACCCCACAAGTTAAAGAAGTTGGTCATGCAGCAACACAAGCAGGGCACTCTTTTACTTGTGGTTCATTGGTACTGATAATGCAAAGTATTTTACTCATTGGTACTGATAATGCAAAGTATTTGTGTGATGCATGCATTTACAAATTGTACGCTTTATAGGAGTGTCTTGACGTACCACGACGACGTACCACGACATAGTCCTCGGTGCTTATGCGAACATCAAAGTGCTAGTTCCTCTACTATTATAGAAGCCTCGACATTAATAGGTGTAATAATTAATCATGACCACATGTGAAATGATTGTAAAGGTGTGTCTTTTATATCCTGTAAAATAACAATTGATATATAACTCTACTCAACATGGTGTGGTAGGACATCATTCTACAAAGATGATGGCATGTGTTGGGAATCCTTTGAAGATAGGCCATGCACTTCTGAACCATCAGTTTCCACCGGAGCTAGAACATGTCTTTGATATGTTGCTGAAGGCCAACATGGGAGACATGACCTTTACTGTTAAAGGTGTCAATACAAACACAGCATGTGATTGTATTGTAGTGAGGTTGCCCACAGGAGTTTATGTTTATGGTTTTCCCAATGACATTGTACCACCATGGAATCTCTACACATGTGAGTGATAAGATTATTTTCCCTTCATTAAGACCTTGTGTGTTGTTGCGCATATGTTGCATGTGTGTATGTTATGCTTACGTTTTTTGTGTATATCATTCTAATTAATGCCACATAGATGGAGAGGAGCATGCATTGCTTCAGATTTGTGAGACTATCTTAGATGGCAATGGCTCTATTATTGTCATTGGTACTGTGTATCAAGTGTGGCAACCATTATAGCTCGAGCGTTCTGGCTTCTCCTTGGACACCTTGGTCAACGTAGATTGGAAGGGCCTTTGAACAAGAGGTAAGCAACACTAACCATAGAGGTTTCCATTGAGCATCACTTTTTGCTACAAAAAATAATCTCATACTCTTGTATAGATACACACCCTTGTCGTTGCTACCTTCACGAGCATACTTGGACAAAACCATACACAACCTTTCTCACCTGATTATATCATTGATCCTTGCAACATGATGCACTGGGGGGCAGATGCCCGGATGGGACAACATGGCGAGGTATGGAGTTAACTCTTCATGTGCTCCTCCTAAATAAGGGCCTTACATTTTTTGGTGGAGTTAAGAGAGGTGTTTTCTTTGCAGGTGGATCTCAGCGTGGATATGACTTTTGGGATAGCTTGTTGAACCGTCATGTAAAGCAAGGGCAAGTGTTAGTAGAGCTTTATGCTAGATGTGGAGATTGTGCTATGGTAACAAAAAAATTAGCATGAACATTGTTTGTATTGACCCCGATCAGGATGTAGTGGAGAGTGTCTTGATGAAGATTTCATTGTAGTGCAGTAAACATATTTATTTGTGAATATTTAAGTGACTGGGTGTCATGATCTTATTTGTAACAATTGTTTATGATTGTGTCATGATCTTATGATTGTGTCAAGAGAAAGAGGGCGAGAGCAACACATGTTGGGGTTTTGCAACGATGTTTATATATGTACAAACCAATAAAGAATCGACATTTTCTATATTATGTAAATGAATAAGGTAGTGAAGCGTTTGTAGACTCGAGGATCTGTACACAAAACATGAGTTAAGTAAGGTTTGTTGGAAAATGAGAAAGAAATATAGAGAGAGTAAGCAAAGAGAAGGAAAGAGAGAGAGAGAGAGAGAGAGAGAGAGAGAGAGAGAGAGAGAGAGAGAGAGAGAGAGAGAGAGAGAGAGAGGGAGGATAAAGAGAGTGAGCAACAAAAGGGACTGCAAGAGGGAGAGAGAAGGGTAGAGAGGAAAGATAGAGAGAGATCTTGTCTTCTGAGGAGGTTCCTAAGCAAGCAAGAACAAAATGAGGAGTTTGAGAAAATGAGAGAGAGAGAGAGAGAGAGAGAGAGAGAGAGAGAGAGAGAGAGAGAGAGAGAGAGAGAGCAAAGAGAAGGGTAGAGAGAGAGAGAGAGAGAGAGGAGGGGAGGTGAAAGTGAGCAAAGAGAAGAACCGAAAGAGTGAGAGAGAGCAAAGAGAAGGGTAGAGAGAGAGAGAGAGAGAGAGAGAGAGAGAGAGAGAGAGAGAGAGGGGGGGGGAGGGAGGCGAGAGTGAGAAAAGAGAAGGATTGAAGAGTTAGCAAATAAAAGGATCGAGAGGGATAGAGAGAGAGAGAGAGAGAAGGAGAGCCAAGAGAAGGATATAGCAAGAGTTAGCAAAGAGAAGGATAGAAAGAGAGAGAGAGAGAGCAAGAGTCAAAAGAAGGTTAGAGAGGGGGAGGATAGAGAGAGAGAGAGAGAGAGAGAGAGAGAGAGAGAGAGAGAGAGAGTAAAGATAAGGATAGAGAGAGTGAGCAAAGAGATGGATAGAGAGAGAGAGAGAGGGGGAGGAGAGAGAGAGAGAGAGAGAGAGAGAGAGAGAGAGAGAGAGTAACGAGAAGGATAGAGAGAGTGAGCAAAGAGTTGGATAGAGAGAGAGAGGAGGATATAGAGAGCAAGAAAGGGAAGGGGCATAAGAGGTAAGAGAAAGATAGAGAGGGAAAAGAGGATATAGAGAGCGAGAGAGGGAAGGAGGATAGGAGGTAAGAGTAGGATAGAGAGGGAAAGGAGGATATAGAGAAAGATAGAGAGGGAAAGGAGGATATAGAGAGCGAGAGAGGGAAGGAGGATAGGAGGTAAGAGTAGGATAGAGAGGGAGGGCGGGAGAGTGAAAGGGAGGGAGAGAAATGGATGGTGGTAATAGAAGAGAGAGAGTGTGTCAGCAAAGAGAGACAAGGATAGAGAGAGTGGGAGAGGGAGGGTGGGAAGAGGGTGGGAGAGGGAAAGGGAGGGAAGAGAGAGGGGAGGGAAGAGGGTGGGAGAAGGAGGGATAGGGAGGGTGGGAGAGTGAAAGGGAGGCCCAGAGTAGAGAGAGAGGGAGGGTGGAAGAGTGAAAGGGAGAGAGAGAGAGAGAGAGGGAGGGTGGAGGAGGAGAGAGGAGGATCTCCTAGAGAGAGTGAGGAGGGAAGAGAGAGAGTGGGGGAGGGAAGAGGGTGGGATAAGGAGAGAGAGGTTGGTGTGGGCTAGGCTAGGCTGGGTGGTGGTGGGCTAGGCTGGGCGGTGGTGGGCTAGGCTGGGTAGTGGTGGGCAGAGATGGTGGTGGCAATAGTTAGAGAGAGATTGTTCAAGTAGAGAGAGAGGGAAGGTGAGAAAAGCTCCCTCCACCAAGCCCGCTCGGTGACCATCCCCCTTTTTTGGAACAATGACTATCGGTGAGACAGCCATTCCGTCCGATCCACATAATAGATGAACCCCACCTTTAATAATTTGTCAATCTCTTCCCTCACATGTTTGGCATAGTTTGGGTTCATCCTATATCTACTCTGCTTGATTGGGGTTGCATCTTCTTTTAGGTTAATTTTATGTTGGTAGAAATTGGGATCAATCCCCTTCATATTAGAATAGTTCCCTTATAGAAATTAAGCAATTCCAGGAGCCTCCCTCTGAATTCTTGATTCAATTTGGCACTAATCCTAATTGTCTTGGGTTCTTGATCATCCCCTAGGTTCACCTCCTTGAGCTCGTCTTCTTGAACTCTAATATTTCTTTTCATGAGCTTGTCTTTCTCCTGTTTTAGAGCTACCATGGCCTTTTCCTGTTCTGCCTATAGCTCTTCCATATTATCATGAGTGTTCTCTTCCTCTTTACAAGTGCTTTCCTCATTCACTATCACTTTAGGATGAGCTACTAGGACCTCTGGATCATACCTCTACACAATCCTCTCTATGTCTACTTCAAATAGGGATAGCAGATTTGGATTCTCCTTCAAGATCTGCTCTTCTTCATCATCTTCTACCCATTCTAGGTAGTTTAAGCCTTCTGCATACATTGGTAGGCTTGCCGAGTTTAGCTTGTCCCTTCTTGCCCACCACTGAGATGCAGACTTTCTTTTTGCCTCTTTTGATCGTGATCTTGGCCGTCTCCCAATTATGCTTTATTCTCCCACTCCCGAGCCAAGACCTTCCTCTAGGAGCGTGGGATATGCACATGCTATCTCGGTCATCTTGAAACAATGAAAACAACAGTGAAGCTACATCCTGCCACCTCTATCTGTTCCCCTGATTATCCCGTCAAGTCGAACCCTTCTCTTGTCAACCATGCGTATCTGAAATAGAGCAGGCTGCATGATGTCAATAATCCCTAGCTTTTTAGCCAGGCTATCTGATATTATGTTTACCCTTGACCCTCCTTCTAGAATTACTCTTGTCTCACTGTCTCACCTTTGATCCCAATGGTTACTTCTAGAACATACGTATCACAGTCCTATACTCTCTCCACATTTCTGCATTCAATTGCAGGGTGTTCCAGATAATGCAATGACACCTTTACGAGATTCTCATTTGGCACTATGGCTTGACGTAACTTCTGCCTATAATTGGGAACCAGATTCAGCATTTGATCTAAGGTGATGTTCAATTTCATCTTGTTGAGATCCTCCCACAAATCATATTCCTTACTGCTTTTCTCCTCATAAGTTGGCGTGCCTTGACTTCTATACATCCTACTTTCTTTCTCCTTTTCTTCTCTTTCTTATCCCCGACTTCCTCTTGTCAGTATTCCTATCCGGATTCCCTCCAGATTTCCTTTCTTTTCTTCTTCTATCCAGACGCTTCTGTTGCTCTACGCTGTACTTGACCCCAGTCAATGGTTTGGCAGCATCGGCTTCTTTCGCGCACTAAGCTCTTCCTTTTTCTTGATCAAGTTTTTCATGTCTGTATTTTTCACAAGATGATCTTCCAAGGGTGGGATTTCCTGCATTGTCCTCACCATTCCTTGTGCGCTTTGCACTAGCAAAGTGATCTGTTCTCAAACCTTTTGCTGCCCTGCCCACTATTCTAATTTCTTTTCCAGCTTTTGCTCGGCATTTTCGCATGTCTGCATTTTGACAAGTCCTTGAGATCTTGTCATGGCCATAACTTCTGATGGCTTCTCCTGTTCTTTCCTTGCCTCATTGTCCACTAATACCATATTAACAGCTACATCATTTTCTACTGGGTTTTCCTCCCTTTGTGGCCTTGCCTCTTGCAGTTCTTATTGATGGCGCTGAAATATGGGGCAATCATTCTGTCTCTGCCCTATACCATTGCAATAAAAGTAGGCTCCTCTAGCAAAAATTGTGCTAAAGTGACTTTAAAATTGGATCATTGGGGTTGTATTTAAACCAAAAAAACCCTCTCTCATCTTCAAATCCACTCTACCTACCTATAATAGTCAACTTAATCAAAAAATTCTCGCATTTAGGCACTTTAGCTATTTTAACTCATTTCTTTGCACTGGTTATCACTACATTGAGCATATTTCGTTATTATAAGTGATTAGATACTAATGAAGTGTAAACTTAGGTAGACCTTTGTAAATGATGTCAAGATCAATAGCTCAAGTTGAAAAATCCATCGGGGAAGGGTTCCATACTTGGGCTATAAAAATGAAGTATCTTCTCGTGCGCAAAAAGCTATGGAAACTCATTTAAAGACAATGCACCTACTAATCCTAATGATAAATGGGTAGAAAAGAATGAGGAAGAACTTTCACTCATAAGGTTACACCAAGGGCCTCACCTTATTTATCACATAAACTCCAAGGAACATGCTAAAGATGCATGGGTAGAGTTGAGTCAAGTGTTTGGGGCTAAAGCCAAGAATCAAGAAATTCATCTCAAAATTGAATTCTATGGATGAGAAATGAACTTCATTAAGTCACTAGCACAATTTGTTAGCAAGATAAAAAGTATAATGACACAACTAGATGGCATAAATGCCAAGATAGGAGATAAATATGCATTAGCCATTCTCTTAAAAAGCATGCCAAAAGTGTACAATGCATTGGTGACTTTTCTAGAACCAACCTTTGAAGGATGTGTCTCCTCTCTTCTTAAAGAAGAAAAGATCTAAAGCAACGAAGCAAAACCATAGAACAAAAACTCTTCAATAAAACCACCAAGAAATGCTTTCACTATGGAAGGATGGGACATTACCAAAATGAATGTAGGCTCAAGCACAAGCCAAAGTGTGACCATTGTAAGAAGCTAGGACACAAAGAAGAGGAGTGCAGATTCAAGCTACATAAATAAAACTCACTACCCAAGCCTATTGTTTAGCCTACATGTTGTAAAAAGGGGTCACCATATGAGCACCCATCTCATCTCATTTTTATTGTTTCCACCACACCTTAATACCTTAAGTGGCACTAAGGGGAAAAAGTAAGAAGGTAAGACGATCAAGGAGGTTTTAGTGCAACATGTCTTCATACACAAAGAACTTTGATTTCAATAGAGGCCAGAAGACCTACCCTATCATCAGCCTAATTGTAATGACTTAGTAAGATATCAATTGAGCAATATTAATTCTGTTTTGATGTTTAAAGCCATTTTTCTTATTGCTATATCTATATTTCACTATAATGATGTTTATTTAGGGTTTTGAGTATTCACTATAACAAGGTACAATTACCTTCTTTTAAGAACCAAGCTCAAAAGGTGAAAAACTACACACATGCTTACAAAAGTCATGTGCCATGTCATAGGTAAGGAGCTTCCATCTTTAGTGCCCCAATGAGGTAGAGAGTTACTAGAGGAGCATTAACAAAGTGGAGATGAATATTAACTCCAAGGAGCAAAAGATAGAGGTAGCCTATAATCCCATCAAAGAGTAGGCAATTCACTCATCATAGCATCTCCCCACTCAGCAGCAAGACAGTAGCAAGGAGGTCCACAGAGTTGGCAATTCACTCATCATTTGAATCCCTCCAGGGTAGTCAAGAGCAGGCAATTCGCTCATAGCATCTTCCCACTTAGCAAACACAGTAAGGGAGGCCCCACAAGAGTATTAGAACTACAATAATAAGAATAACTGCCTTATAGTTGATATGTCAAACTCTTGGGATCTTATCTCCTCACAAGGCAATTATCTAGAGATCCTCGAGACTCCCTTTGATATAAAACTGTAGGAAAAGTGGAAGGTAAAGCACATAAAGAATACTAAAGGTAATTAGGGAGATATGTGTTCCTTTGGCCTATGTGGTACCATAAGCCGAAGGACCGCATGTGACTACAACTAGAGAGGCACACTACATGATCTCGACATGTGGGATGAATGCACAACTGTCTCCTAGGAGAGATTTCCACCAACCCAATGTACTTGATTGTGAATTAAATCATGGTATTCCTAGGAGAGATCCCCACTAATGCAATGTACTTGACTGCCAATTAAATGACAATCAAATGATGATCTTCTTGGAGAAAGTTCTTCTGTAGATTAAGAACAATGTCCATTATATATGTCCCTGGATCCAAAATAGCATCCATCATCATGATAGGAGCTATTTCCAATATATCATCATTATAAAAGCAAGAACCTCGGAGGAGAATTGGAAAGTGCTTCCTAGGGATCCCGAAGCTTTACCCAAGAGAGATCCCCACCAACCCTCAATGTACTTGATTGCCAATTAATTGCCAATCAAATGCCATTCAAATGATGGTCTTCCTAGAGAAAGTTATTGTGGGATGAAGAACAAAATTCCATTATATATGTCCCTAGATCCAAAATAGCATCCATCGTTATGATAGGAGCTATTTTCATTATGTCATCATCACAAAAGCAAGAACCTCAGGAGAGTTGAAAAGTGCTTCCTAGGGATCCCAAAGCTTTACCCGAGGAGAGATGGAACATGGTGTCTTTACTGTCAAGGCAAACACAGTGGTAATAAGTGTCCATTCTCAATAGGGGACAGCAGATGGGCTCATAGATACACTAATCACCATACCCAAAATTTTTTGGTTTAGGTTCTTGAGGTGATTTTAATATAGTCTCTCATAGGCTCGTTCCTCAAGTTGCTAGAATTGGTACAACTATGGAACCAAGCTATGCTTGAAACTAGTCTTAGAGAAGCCCATGGTAAATGCTAGTTCAAGATCCTCCACGGTCCCTTTTTGTGAGTCTTCTAGCATTTAGAACCACAACAACACACTACCCTGCAAAGTCAATCCAGTGGCATCTATCTTAGTTCTAGGATCAGTTACCCACTTTGTCATGTAGATTTGTTTAAATGCAACAAGATGGCTATAGGGATCCCCTGATCCTTCAAACTTGAACACTAGCTTGGATATGTGCTCGTATTCGTTCCTCATTCCGTTGAGCAGCTTGATCACAATAGGAATAACATTTAACATTCTTCTTGTTCATCAAGAATACGAACTCGTGCTCTAAGTTCTGTAGGCTTAACTATTGGTTCCAAATCCGTATCCTATATACCCATAGGTTGGTACTCTGACTGATGATTTGGGTAAGGGTTCTAGGATCATGTTAGCCATGTGTGTCATACGGTTTCCTAATACCCAAATCCCATTAACTATTTGTAGGCTTATAGCTCTCCTTCGTGGACTATGTAGTCTCTTGGGTTCCCAAACCCCTTGAGTTGGTACTCTGATCTCTCCTAAGGGAGTGGTTACCCTTTTCTTTTGAGAGGTGCTACCTCTCTCTATACAGTACTATTTTCCCTCATCATTTCTTCCCTTATTGGTTCCAATGAGGAAGGAATATGGAAGTTGGTGTCTTGTTTGTGGTGATAGAATGAGAATTGTTGCTCCTCTATTGGACTACCTCTTCTTGAAGTGATTTCATCTTGAGAGGTTCTCGCTTCCCTTCCTCCTCTTGTTCTTTCACTTTGGTAGACTAGGGCTGGTGTAATGCCCCCCTGCCTAGATCTTTCTGTATTCCTTATCTCCTCAACAAGTCATGGGGTATAGGTGCTAACTCCTTGACAGGTCATGGGGTATAGGTGCTACCTCCTTGGCAAGTCATGGGGTATAGGTGTTACCTTCATCATAAATATAGGTTGTTTAATTAGTGGCATGGAATATCAACGATTATGTAGAGGTCACCATGAGGCATCCTCATACATCACCATTCCTTCATCATTGACTTTAAGCCTCCTTAAAAAGAATTTATCAATGACGTTAGGATGTTGAGTCCTTAATGGCTCTGTTTAAGCTATGGTAGATTCTTACAATCTTTTTGGCCTTTCTATCTCATTTGCAATGGCCAATGGTCTAAACTTCTCAATTTCCCTTGATGGGATCAACATCATTCCATTGGAGTCCAGATAGAACTCTTGGATTCCACTAGTCAACAATACCACTCGCAGGTTGCCCAAGAGATCTGGCTTAATTTCGTGCAGTAAGAGTATTGGCCATCTCTCTAGGAGTATCTCATTCGTGTCAATGAAGATTGGGGATTGGTTAGACTTTAACTTGATCAAATTTTTTGAAATATTGACTGGAATGTCCCTTTACACCGAATTTTCACATTAGTCTTTAAGATGTGTATGGTATAGTTTGGCCTCTTGCTCTAAGGTTATATGTATAGAAAACCCCCTTTCTACTTCCCTTGCCATCCTCAACATGTTTTACACATATTCACATGGTAATGGGATGTGGGCATGTGTCATGTTCAAAAGATTATATTTACATGCTGCCTAATGGGGTTAGGCTATTCTATATCTATTGGTACTAACTCTGCTATAAAGTGAGAGAGGTTACTATTATAATGGGAGACCAAGGTGAGGGATGTGAGACTCATTGGTACTACAATACATTGATAGAATCTTTGTCACCTATAGAAGCTATACTAGTAGGACTGAGGGGGATCACTCCTATTGGTATTGACTCATTGGTACTACAATACTAGTAGGACTGAGGGGGATCACTCCTATTGGTATTGACTCATTGGTACTACAATACATTGATAGAATCTATGTCACCTATAGAAGGTATACTAGTAGGATTGAGGAGGGTCACTCAACTGTTGCAGTTAAAATCCTTACTTCTCCAATGCAAAAGTTTCCATTATTGTATGGAATGAGATAGTTACTATTATGATGGGAGACTTGGGTGAGGAAGATCACTGAAAATACAATATATTGATAGGCTCTCTACTATTGTAAATCTCATGCTTTTGCATAAGCTATACTCTGCGGACTAATGTAGGTTACCACTATGGAAAACATAGTGGGTTTTGGTGTGTGAGGACTGTGGAACTCATTCACACTATGCTACATATGGGTTTGTCTGTGGATACCCTTGCTACATACCTTTGCAAGGATAATGTGGTTGGAGCTTGGGTGTGGTCAAGAGGTTATGATCTCCTACAAAAGGAGATGATATCCTCTTGTGTATTCAAGGATGTCTTGAAGTTTATGTTTTGAGTATTGTTGATAATTATATGCTTAGATATGCTTAAATGATCATAATGTAGTGACATTGTGTGGTTAAAATTTGAACAATTATCACACAAGGATTTTTGCACATGTCATGTGTGTGCTTGAGGATTTATTTGTGATAAATTAAATTTTTTATTTATTAGTTTATTTATTTGACCTTTTATGTGTGTGTCTCTAAGCGTAATATCCATTTTATCAATAAATTTATAGTCTCATATTGATTGATATGCGGAATTCATATTTATTTATTTTGGTTGATAAACCTTTACTCATGGGATGGGTTTCCATGTGCAAATATCTACCTTAAGTGTCTAGTTCACTTTTCTCAAATAGATGTGGGTAGTACTCTACTCATGGACCTGTATTGAGACTCTCTCTTCTTGTATGGAAGGTTTCCCATGTGCAAAGATAGCCATTGTTATGTGAAAAGTGTTTGTGGGTAGGTTAAGAAATGGATAAGGTTGGGTGTGTCGAGAAGTGGATAAGGTTAGGTGTGTTGAGTAAAAAATAAGAAGAAAATGATTATTTTTTGTGTTTTGGTTTGATGTTTTGGTTTGTGAGTATGTTTAAGTCAAGCATTGTTACCTTAGCCTTACCAAAGCATGTGTCATTGGGTATTACCTTCGAACCGAAATGCATCTCCCTCAAATCATGTGTCATTTGGGTCATGCCTTCAAACCAAAATGTAACTCCTCAAATCATGTGTCAATGATTCTTGAATTTAAGTTGAAATGCAATTCCTCAAATCATGTGTCATTAGGTCTTGCCTTTGAGCTGATATGCAACTCCTCGAATCATGTGTTGTTGGGTCTTGCCTTCGATCTGGAATGCAACTCACTAATGTGGGTGGACTAGAGGAAGGTTGTGCACCTATAGACGTGAGCCTTGAGGCATGAATTTAGAGGTAGGTATACCTAATATATTATGGACCAGTTATTACTGTCATATGGACACACCTACCCATGTTCTTGGAAGATTTTTTTTTGTTATACAATTTGTTCTAGCTACAAATTCTAAGAAAAATTCTTGTCCTTTGTAATTATTAGAAAATTAAGTACATTAATTACTTAATAATTACACACGATGGGGTACCATTGATGATGGTTAGGAGATGGTCAGGGATACGAGCATTATCAAAGGCCCAGAATACCTGGTCCATCATTAGTGGGCAGTGGTCGGTGGGGTCGGTGGGCGGTGACTATGTCTATGCAATGTAACCACCCTCGTTGTATACGCGTCTACCACACCACCTACATTACTATATATGGACATGGTTGCCATGAGGTAAGGCATCCAATGTTCGTGAGTATCCACCCCCTTCTACACTTCATAAATCCTCCATCCAGAATCTGTCTAGATCGCCATCTAAGCTCTACTTGAGAGTGCACGGGTGGACAACACCATCACTTGTACCTCTTTGGTATAATCATAATTTTTAAATTCCCCCTATTGTGTATCTATTGCATTGTCTATTGTGCTTTGTCTTTGTATCTCTTTTTGATGTGCCATATTCTTTTATGACACACGTGTGTGTGTGTGTGCGCGCGCGCACACATACATGCGTAAAACCATTCTCAAAGAGCTCTAGGAAACTTTAACACGTCAATTATGTTAAGATAGAGAACAAAGAGAGGGAAGGTAACAAGCAATTCCCCGACAATGGCACAAAAGATGTTACTCCCTACTCCAACCTAGGCTAGAAACTAATGTTGATTCTAGTGCTAGATTCTATCGAGACATAGGTTAAAAGGTTAAAAACAACTTGAATGAGGTGAAAAAGGTTACAAACAAATTGGATGAGGTGAAAATTTAAACATACCAAATGTAGGAAGAGTTCTAAAGACTTCATAATTAAGACGAATAACCATATCTAGTGTAAGGGAGACTTTAAGAGTGGTTGAACAAGAATAGTAAAAATTGCAATAGGGGGTGATGCAAAGCCGAGTCCTATTTTAGATCCAACAGACCATATCTCTAGGTCCTACTCTTACTTTGGCATGGAGGCGACATGTGCCATCATCACTAGTGTCACTGACTCAGTGACATTGATTCAACATACTACCATAGCCTTCTAAAGCATGACAAGTACTTAAGAACCAGTATGAGAATGAAGTAGACAAGGATACAAAACCTTGAGATAATTGGCTTGCAGAAAAGCATTTTAAAGCCGAGTCCTATTTTAGATCCAACATACCATATCTCTAGGTCCTACTCTTACTTTGGCATAGAGGCGACATGTGCTATCATCACTAGTGTCACTGACTCAATGACATTGATTCAACATACTACCATAGCCTTCTAAAGCATGACAAGTACTTAAGAACCAGTATGAGAATGAATTAGACAAGGATACAAAACCTTGAGATAATTGGCTTGCAAAAAAGCATTCTAAAGGAGAAATAGCATAACAATTCAAATCGTGCGGATAAAGAATTTATGAGATCAGATGGTGGTGGCAGGGATCACTAAGGCCAGTGATGAAGAATTGGCATGCGAGTGCATCCGAGTTTTGTTTCTAAAGTATGATAGTTTAGTAACCTCACTGAATAGGCAAGTGCACAACCCATAGCACAATGGTGGTAGTGGAGGAGATGCATTTTAAATTAAGAGATGGTGGCAATGTTACATTCTTTGCAAATGCAAACAGAGGAAAAGGGAAGGACTCCAATAACCTCAATGCTTTTGTAAAAATAAGAAGAAGAAATAAAATGCAAAGTGTTTATTATAACAAGCCTTGCCATGTCTCAATGGCCTAAAAACCTTAAAATTTTATGGATAAGAGGATAAGATTCTATAGATAAGGACTTACTATTCTTAGCAAGGTAATCCCTTTGATTATGATGTGAAATAAGGAATACTTTCATGGCGTAAAAAAATCGACAAGGTAAAAAATCAAATTTTGATAATTTCTAAATTTGGAGGTACAAATGAACATTTTTCTTGCCTAAAAGTTTCAAATCAAGTCTCCTTAACATGGATTCTTCAATTTATCTATCCATGAGACTCACTTTTATACCCTTTTTTAAATGATTTTTTAAAAACACAAAGGAACAAAAATTGTATTTTCATGACGTGAAACTACAGTATTAAAAAAAAGAAAGCAAAAATAAATGATTTCCTTTCCTCAAGATCTCCTAAACCATAAAAGCCTTTATGCATTAGGTGTGCATGCTTAGCCTTAATGCATAAAGCTATTGCTTCTTATCTACTAATTCAAATAATGCATGAACAAATCCCACTCTAATTCAACCTAGTGGAGCTCAATGCTCATGTTTTTGGAGTTGATTCCACTCCTAGCCACAATTGCTAAGCTAATCCTTGGATTAAAGCAATGAAATCTAAGCCTCTTGGGCTCCAATCTCATTAAAATCATCCAAGAGCAAAGATTTTTCCCTACCAATAGATAAACATAGAATGCCCTAATGAAAAATAAACTCTAAATCAAAATAAAAAACAACAAACAAACACATCCCAAGCCTCCCAAAAATTATATTTTTTAGTGTGACCTCGTAATTAACATCGAGAAATATTCAGTAATCTCAATAGCTTGGAATGGAAAAAAAATGGAGCTAAGCCCTAGGGTAGTCCCTGATAGTAGCACTAAATATGTTCAAGTCAAGAGCTTACCTTATCCTTACCAACGCATGTGTCATTAGGTCTTTCCTTCGAGCCGCAAATGCAACTTCCCATTGTTAGTTCATCCATCACATCCTCATCACTCCGTTTTCACACCAGAATGCTCCTTGCCAAAGGGGTGAAGGGAGAGCTCTCCATGCCTTGACGTGAGGGAAAATTCTCATGATGCTTGAACTACTAGCACCTCCAGAGCAAGGTAACATTTTTGCAATTCTATTAATTACTCTTAACAATAAGTAAACATAAGAGCCTCAAGCCCACTTACCCCACTGAAATGCACCAACTATATTCAACACAGAACATGCATGCATTCTCTCTAGTCAACAAATATAGAGAAATTCTTCTTGAAGTCATAACATGGTGGTCGTAGGGGAACCTACACAGTTCCAAAGACCCCGTAATTTTTAGCCATGGATGGTGACAGTGCGCACCATGACCATCGATAGATGACAAGGTCCTCACCACAATGGCTTTAGAGGCACTTGAATGCTGTTTGACCTTTAAGTTCCAGAGCCCAAGACGTTCAAATTGGATCCATAAATTGAATATGGAAGTGCTCCTCTCTTTTTGATGGCCCATAACCCTGTTGAGCATGTTCTCAAGGACCAAGCCTGTATTTCAAAAGTTTTTTGACTAATCATGCCTTGCACTAAGAAAGGGAACAGAATTCAGGACACGAGATCTCTAAACAAGCGCTTTCCTACATTTCAAGATGTTTCTCAGGGTTTTTCAGATCGAGCACATAATTCCAAAGCTTTTCAAATAAATACTACATTATGTTGACATGCCTTACACAGAAATCTTCTTCAAAATTAGAAAGGGAAGGGTAGTGATCGTTTGAAGGAACTTTCACATGATCAGCAGCCATACCTTTACCCGACTTCATAATACAGCACATGTATTAAGAATTCTGTGACAACCAATAAATTGCCAACAATGTGTAGTGATGCAATCTTCAGAGCAGCACACACCATAAATCACTGTGAAGACAGTGATGTCAAAGCCTAAAGAACGCTTTGAGATAAAAGGATATTCCAACCATCATATAAACACGAGAGGTAATATAGAAAATTCACTCACCCAGCCATTGCTTGACAAGACATCTTGTCAAGACAGTTCTTTACCATTCAACAAAATATAGCCCCCCAAAAAAATAAAAATGTCTTGAGTGATCAAAATGACTTGCAAGGGCATGTACAGAAAATAACAGTACATAAAGTATTATCAGAGTCGTAGAAAATAAGAGAACAGTTCAGGTGTGCCTGTATGCTGTGTGAATATTTTTCTTTCTTAAGCTAGAGCGTCTTGATTACACGTTATAGTTGACTTCTCTTATCTTGAAAAACAAAAGGAAGCCTACAATAGTCATAGGGAATACTTCCACGTCCCACAGAGCACTGCTACACTTCTCATGGCAAGCAACAGCGACCTCTCATTTCATGTACTTACTCAGAAACTTGCGATGGAAGTCATTCCTGATGGTGTCGTTGATGAATCGCTTTGTCACCTTGGGCTCTCCTCGTGCTTGGTTTTTGAACACCACATCATCATCCCATCTAAATATTACAAATCAACAAATTGGTTGTGTTAGGTGCAAGCATATGAAAACCATGCACTTTCCTATGAAAGTGATCTAGTGCAAGCATATGAAAACCATGCACTTTCCTATGAAAGTGATCTATAACTGATAAGCTTTACCTTCTCTTGACTGAGAAGTTTGGATTTAGCAAGGGGTTTCCCCTAACAAGCTCGACTTCTTTGGCCTTGAGCTCCTCTTCTTGCTTTTGCCTCTCCTGCAAGCCCCAGAAATTAAAATAATACAAAAAAAAGGAAGTGGGGCAGATAATTTGCTTCAACAGAACAGAATTGCAGAAAATAAAACACCTTTCTCAACTTTTCTTCAGCTCTCTCCTTCTTTATACGCTCCAATTCAGCAAGCAGAGCTGCTGTGTCATCCTCATCATCATCATCATCATCATCGTCACTGCTTCAACAACAAAGTCACTGATTTAGTTTCAAACATTGCATCAAGCACACAATACATGTGCATAAATAACCTATCCATGCACTTGCCTGCAGGTCAGCAGGCAGGCAAAAGGGCAAACAAAGTATTATCATGATCTTGTAAACAATCGATTCTCTTGAAAATGCCTCCCTTAAAAGATGGGCAAGGTAGGCAAACCCCATTAACGCAACATAACACATTACCTTTCATCGGAATCACTCTTAAGATCCACATCTGAATCATCAGCATCTATGTTCTTGATGGCTAGCTTCTCGTCAGTCTCTCTTCGTGATCCTGCACAGTAAGGCTGTATAATATTACGCCTTGATCACAACAAAAAAAGCAGCAACCAAATACACAGAAAGTTTACCTCCATTTTCTAGATACGGGATGCTTGCAGCTGTACCTCTTCTCCTTTCACGGTCATCTGCACATACCGATGCCATATATTTACACATCTAATACTTGAAAACTGAAATTCGAAACTCCTATTCACAATTAAAGAAAAGACATACCAATATAACCTCTGTCTTTCGAAGAAAAATGTTTCCTCTCACGTTCCTCTAACTCATCCCTAAGGTCTCTTTTGCGTAGCTCGTCTTGAGTATCTTGGCCGGTCTTCCTACAATTGAATTAACAAAAATCATTGCACATTTGTAAGCATATATACCAACGGAAAGTGGGATCTTGACTCCATAAGAGTCTACTCACAAAGCTTCAAATTATTGACTCCATCGTGCATGGCATAGATGTTAAATATTAACTAGTGCTTAATGTGGGAATAAACAAGTGCTAGGTGGTCGTCGTAAACTAGCACTATATTTAGGCTTTAAATAATGCAGTTCCAATGTGTGAACAACCACTAGTGTGTATGAGATCTTATGTGTGGGAACGACATCTTAGAAGGATATTATGTAAGTAGTGATGTGTGGCAAAGTGACACCTATTAGAGACACATGGCATCATATTTGAAATGTGGCATATGTGGTGGTAACCTATGCCCACACCTTGTAAAGGGGCCTCTCCTATAAAAAGGACCTAATGATAAGCTTTCCACCACTCTTGTACTCTCCCTTAATCCCTTTGCTATTGTGCTGATAATCTTGCTAGTCAACGTCTCTCTCTGTCTTACTCCCCATTAACTGCAGCTGTCATCTATGTAAAGCCCCCAGGCTAGCACACCCTGCGATTAAGAATTTACAAACAGGAAACACACAGAGACTCGGTCATCTAGCTCACCGCTACTACAAGAGGATAGTAGCATCAGAGACATATGTCATGTGCGTGCATATGGACATGCTAATCCCTAGGCTAATCCCTAAAGGGCAACACATAAAGATCAGATTTAGAACCAGATTCAGAAGCACTTCTGGATGGACCATGAGGCTATCGGCCAGCAGATAAAGAGGAGATCTTGTGTCAGCTGCAGCAACGTGAACTGTTGTGTCCAGGGACCTAGCTGACAGCAGGTCGGCCAGTCCAATGGTGCTTCCAAATCCTATAAAAGCAGGTGATTCGCTCACAGCTTAGGTCATAGACTAGGAATTAGATACGTGTTTTCCACCTTTTGAAGGGCAGCCTATGGCTTGCCAAAAGTGTATCCTTTTTATATACTAAGAATATACCGAAACTCAGCTCTCTTCTCTCCATCTTCTACTTGCATTTTGCATCCAGCATGTTCCAGGAAAGGTGTTTAGGGCTGAAAGAAGACTCCAGAGCTTCCGCATGTGACATTGGTCCATGGTCAGAAGTTGGAATCTCGTCATCAAGTTTAGCAGGAGGGGATGTCATGGGCATGCTTATCCCTGAAGGGCAACACATAAAGATCAGATTTAGAACCAGATTCAGGAGCTACTGCAGCTAGTATTGGCAGGGACAACCTTTGGACAGACCAGGAGGCTATAAAGAGGAGATCTTGTGTCGGCTGCAGCAAGGTGAATTGTTGTCTCCGGGGACCTGGCCAACAGTAGGTCGGCCAGTCCAATGGTGCTTCCATAGCCAATCACCTGCTATTATAGGCTTTGGAAGCACCATTGCACTGGCCGACCTGTTGTTAGCCAAGTCCCTAGACACAACAATTCACCTTGCTGCAACCGACACAAGATCTCCTCTTTATCTGCTGGCAGCTGGCCAAAAACCTCCTTGTCCATCCAAAGGTCATCCCTCCCAATACTAGCTGCAATAGCCCTTGAATCTGGTTCTAAATCTGATCTTTATGTGTCACCCTTCAAGGATTAGCCCACGGATTAGCATGCCCATGACATCCCCTTCTGCTAAACTTGATGATGGGATTCCAACTTCTGACCCTGGACCAAGGTCACCACATGCGGAAGCTCTGGGAGTCTTCTTTCAGCCCTAAACACCTTTCCTGGAACATGCTTGATACAAAACGCAAGTAGAAGATGGAGAGGAGAGAGAGAGAGAGAGAGAGAGAGAGAGAGAGCTGAGTTTTGGTATATTCATAGTATACCTCTCACCTAGTTGAGTGTTAGGTCATAGACTAGGAATTAGATGGGTGTTTTCCACCTTTTGAAGGGCAGCCTATGGCCTGCCAAAAGTGTATCCTTTTTGTATACTATGAATATACTGAAACTCAGCTCTCTCTTTTTCTCTCTCTCCTCTCCATCTCCTACTTGCGTTTTGCATCAAGCATGTTACAAGAAAGGTGTTTACTGCTGAAAGAAGACTCCCAAAGCTTCTGCATGTGACGTCGTGTAAAGTCCCTGGCATCCCATACCACTAGAACACACCCATCGGATGTAAGCACAGAGTAGTCTCAAGACCTCGAGTCCAGGTCTGAGGAGCTCTCCCTCAAGCTAACTCATAAAGTTACTTATATAGGCCTCCTATAAACTAGGAGCCAAATATAGCATGTCTCATAATAACTACTTACCCTGACTTAGGGTGCCTTTCCCATAGGCTATGGTTAACCTAACCTGAAGGTCTTAACCCTTGTTAGCCTTGGGACATAACACAACATCGAGAAGATGACTTGTAATGCTTACAGTCCTTTGGGACTTTGAGATATACCCACATGCCCTCATGTAAGACTCTCAGCGTCCGTTGTTGGTTGGTGTACTATTGTGCGTGATCCTAAGCACTCTTTACGCTTTCCCTTGCAACTTTTAGCATACCCTACATAAAGCCAGTAGCCGCATGCTTACTATTGTTATAAGCAAACTCAATCTATGAAAGATACCTTTCCCACTCAGACTGTCTCTTGGAGACATGCGCCCTCAACATATCCTCCATAGTCTGATTCATTCTCTCAAGCCGACTTAGGATGATCCGAAGCATAGTTGTCTGCGGGACGTGTACCGCAGCACAGGTACGTAAAGTACGGGACGGTGCGAAACTACCGGAGCGAAACGTATCCGAAACGTGTTACAGGCCGGCGGACGTTTTGGTCCAACGAAACGAAGCGAAACGGTGCCGTCGTACCGTACCGTACCGGACACATGCGAAACGAGGCTCGAAAAAACGTCGTTTTTGCTTTTCTTTTTCGTTTTTTTGCGCCTGTTTTTTCGCGTGTGCCTCTCACCCGTTTGTTGTAGCCGTTTGGCCCTTGGAAGTTGGGCATGTCACATGTGCCATGGCCTTGGATCCCTTTAGGCTTTCACCTCCATGCTTGAGCCTTGGCCTTGTATAAGAGCTCTCAAGGTCTCTCCCTCCCTCATCATTCAAGCTCAAGCTCTCAAGCTCTCTCTCTCTCTTAAGGCTCAAGCTCTCTCTCTCTCTCTCTCTCTCTCTCTCTCTCTCTCTCAAGGCTGAAGCCTTAAAGGCTCAAGCCTCAAGCCTCAAGCCGCCTCAAGCTCTCTCTCTGTCTCTCTCTCTCTCTCAAGGCTCAAGCTCAAGAGTCAAGGGCCAAGGCTCTATCTCTCTCTCTCTCTCAAGCTCTCTTTCCCTCTCTCAAGCTCTCTCTCTCTCTTTAGACTTTGGCAATAAGGTCCGAAGGAAAGGACAAGCATGAGGCATTTGCCTTATATACCACCACCGGTGAGAAACCTACCGGTAATTCGGGGTCATGGAAATGGACGTGTAACTTTTGCGGGAAGGGTTACACAAGTAGCGTCACAAGGCTCCTTGCACACGTGTCCAAGCTCGGTGGGGAAGTGGCGCCGTGCATGGGAATTCCCCAAGAAATTGTGGATAGTATAGTAAAGAAGTACTTGCTCATCCGCAACCAAGGCAAAGGTGGACGTGGGGGAGCTTCCATGTCCGGTACCTCCGCATCTGTGACTCCATCGCCCGTCCCATCCGGCTCCGGCTCTGCCTCAGGCGGTTCTAACTTCCAATCAAAGAGGCCAAGGGAGGAGAGCTCTCCAATAATGAGGCAAACCGCCATTGGTGCAAACATTAACAACCTCACCTATGTGAAGGCAAAGATGAAAGCCGTGAATGAGGAGATTGCACGCACGGTGATAGACTACAATCTCTCCTTCAGTGTGCTCAAGGTTCCACAATGGCACAAAATGGTGAAGGCCATTGCGGAGGTGGGGCCATCCCATGGTGAATGGCATGGTATCACCTACCATGAGATGCGCACCACCGCGCTTGATGATGAGAGGCAAAGGATCCACGACAAACTCACACCCGTGCGGGAAGGATGGGCGAAGTATGGTTGCTCTATCCTCTCCGATGGATGGAGTGACCGGAGGAAGAGAGGTATCATGAACATCCTTGTTTCATGCACTCTTGGCACATACTTCTTACGCGCCGTGGATACCGGAAAGGCGGGGCAAAATACATCGGGGGACTTTATCTATCGTCACATCCGGCAAGCCATCATAGAGGTATGTACTATGTACTATGTACTTGTGAGAATGCGCAGTGGAAGACTAATGCACGTAGGAGACGCATCACCATCGAGCACCACGAACACCCCCAACGGGCACTGCAACATCCCTCCACCGTGCTCCCATCTCCCGGAGAGCTGCCTCCCAAAACACCGGCCGGAGGAGATAACTATGACAAGGTGCCACTCTAGCCTATATATGGCTCTTCAACTTCCCATGCTTCCACTTATGGGATAATCCAAGGCACCTTCTATCCATAGATCACACGCTCGAAATCGCCAACCTTCAACACCCTCCCTCAATTTGAGCTCCGCAAGCCACCGAGGCGCGAGGGGGTCGCCCAGGACCACACATGCCCGGGCTCTGATACCATGTCAGAATGCGCAGCGGAAGACTAACGCACGTAGGAGACACATCACCATCGAGCACCACGAACACCCCCAACAGGCACAGCAGCATCCCTCCACCGGGCTCCCATCTCTGGTGAACTGCCTCCCAAAACACTGGCCGGAGGAGATAACTATGACAAGGTGCCACTCTAGCCTATATATGGCTCTTCCACTTCCCATGCTTCCACTTATGGGATAATCCAAGGCACCTTCTAGCCATAGATCACACGCTCGAAATCGCCAACCTTCCTGTCATGTGCACAGTGTGTATCTACCGTGTGCTACACGCACGCAAGACTAGTTTCGAGGCTTGGGGAAGCTTGGAGCTAGGCAGGCTGATTGACGAGCTGAGTTAGGGATAGACTAACGGGCGAGCACCCGCCCAAGTGTGGACGCCCCATGACCGGCCAAGAGCCTATAAAAGGGTGGCCAAGGTTAGTTATTGGGATATAGAGAGTCTCGTGAGTTTGTGAGAGCTCTATGGTCTTGGAGCCTGGATCTAGTGCAGACGTGCACCTGCTTTATGCAGCCGAGGCCGGCAACGACCTCGAGGCCCGCGAGGGTAGCTTCGTGGCGGTATGGAGGAGATTGGTCGGTACGTCAACCTAGTTTGCTCAGCTCGTGGCTCAGTGGGGACAGCCAAGACTGTGGGCTTGCCCACGGCTGTCATGGTTGGGAGGTGAGTCAGGCCTGCACCCCCTTGTTTGTTTGTTTGTTTGTTTGCAGGATTCGAGTCTCGTACCAGGAACGATCACGAGGAGATCCGTGGGGATTTGACAGTGGTATGAGAGCATACCTCATGAACGAGCAAGTCGGTAGGTAGAGAAGATGAGGTCGAAGAAAGGTATGTGTTAAAAAAGCTTGCTGTTTTTTCTGTGCATACTGCTGTTTTCAGATTCAGTATGTGTTTTTCTTCATCAAAGAAACCCATGTTGATGGGAGGTGGTAGTCTAAGTAGGGTTGTTTGCTTCGTATTTTTTCCCTATTTTTTCCCATTTTTCCTAGTGGTGGGAGGGCTGCCAGATGATGCCAGGAGCACCCCAGTGCTGGCCGACTGGATGTTCATCAGTCATGGGCTTCAGGGCTGCTGGCCGACTGGTTTTCATCAGTCGTGGGCATTTGTATGCTGGCCGACTGCATTTATGCAGTCGTGGGATTTTTTCTTCAGTCGTGGATACTATTTCTGCTGGCCGACTGCCCTATCTGGGATGTATATATAGCCCCTCAGCCCCCACCACTTTCTCATTCAATTTTCTCGGGATCTTGTGTATAGAGAAGAGTTTACACACCTATCTCTCTGTGTTTCTTGTGCTGTTTATTTTCTGCAATCTACTTGCTCTTGTCTACCCAAGTTTGGTTATCATTTCCGCTGCATATTCTGACATGGTATCAGAGCCCTAGGCTCTAGGAGATCTTGGGCGTTTTTCTGAGCAAGAGGGGGAGCAACAGGTTGCTGATTGGTGGACTGTTTCGGGCTGACAAGAAGAGAAGGTGCAAGAGGAAGGCGGGCAAAGGTGCTGGACAGCCACTTGCAGATTTTCAGATTTTTTTTCCCCACCCACCCACCCTTTCAGGTTACTCTCCGCGATGGCAGATTTACTAGAGATGGCTGAGAAGCACGTGAAGATTCCGACTCTCCCCACGTTCCCAGTGGATCGTCAGTTGGACGGGTCCAATTACGGCATCTGGAAGGTCATGATGGAGTCGGTTCTGGAGTCATATGACCTTGCTGATTTTATTATCATCGGGGTGCCACGGCCGGAAGCTAAGGAAGGGGAGCTATTATCAACGAGGAAGGACCGAGAGGCACAGGCACACATGAGGGATCGTGTCAACGCCAGGGTCCAGTCGTTTATTTTCCTCAATTACACACCACAAGTGATCAACCATGTGAAGCACATGACGCTGGCGAGAGGCATATGGGAGCACTTGGCTTCTTTGTATAACAGGGTGTCACCCATGAAACGGATATCCTTGGAAGTGTAGATGCAGGTTATGAACCCTGCAAAGTCTTCGACGATGCGGGAACACATCAACAAGCTGCAGGCCCTTCAGCAGGAAGTCCTTCAAGCTGGGAAAGAGATATCATCCGAAGATATGGCCATCACTTTCTTTCCCACTTGCCTGGTCAGTATTCTGCTTTCTATTCCTCGTTGATCACACGAGTGGCAGGCTCAGCACCATTACTTGGGAGGAGCTTGTGCCAATGGTCTTGGACCAAGAGGAACGTTTCACGAACCCTCCTCACGGCGGAGGTTCGGAGGCCTTAACTGGCCAACGATCGAAAGGCCGGAATTCCAACAAGGGCAAAGGGAAGGCTTCACCGGAGAAGTCTTCTGAGAAGAAGCCTGATCCAGAACGAGAGAAGCTGAAGGCCGAAAGATCTTGTAATGATTGTGGTGAGAAAGGCCACTACCGGAGGAAGTGCCCTAAGCGGACAGGGAAGAGTGCTGATTCCTCAGCCTCAGCTGCGAAGACTCCGGCATTTGTGCACTTAGAGATGGTGGACTCCGATGCTTCATCATCTTCGAGCGAGGAGGCAGTTGGCTTCACCGCGAAGGATACTCGGGAATGGATTCTCAACAGTGGTGCTTCCAGGCACATGACTCCATCCCGTGACTTCTTTCTGGATCTGAAACGGCAGTCAGGTCGTATCTTTATTGGCGATAACTTCACCATTCCGATACAGAGTGAGGGCCACATGGAGATTATTCCCCACGGCAAGGGAGGCAAGCATGCTTCCCGTGTTCTTTATGTCCCTGCTCTGGGTTTTCATCTTCTGTCAGTGCATGAGGTATGCAAGACTGGCTTTCGGGTGGAATTTGAGGAGCATTCAGTTGCTCTAAGGGACCGTGAGACAGGCAAAGTTGTTTGGGAAGGCGGTGTGGAGAATGGCATCTACAAGCTCTCTGCACTCTCCTCATTGACAGGCTCTCAGGTCGGAGATTTGTGGCACTTTCGTTTTGGCTACTTAAATGTGGATGCTTTGCAGCGCGCCTTTCGGGACCAAATGGTGGTTGGCTTGCCAGATGTTGGTAGTAGGCAAGGACGCTGCAGTTCTTGCATACGTGGTAAGCAGCACAGGGAATCCTTTCCGAAGCAGGCTTCCACGCGGGCTTCGACACCATTGGAGTTGATTCACACTGACTTGTGTGGACCACAGCAGATACCATCCTTGGGAGGATCTCTCTACTTCATGCTGCTTGTTGATGATTGTACCAAATTCACGTGGGTCTACTTTCTTTCCCAGAAGGACCAGGCTTTTGCTCGGTTCAAGGATTGGCACGTGATGGTGGAGAAAGAGTCTGGATATCAGATTAAGACTCTCAGGGCTGATAAAGGAGGTGAATTCTCCTCGACTATATTTTTCAGGTTTTGTACAGATCATGGCATCAAAAGGGAATTGGCCAATACCGGATCGCCTTCGGAGAATGGAGTTGTTGAACGTAAGAACAAGACTGTGGTGGAGATGGTGAGGACCATGCTGGAGCATCGTGATCTTCCTCGTCCACTTTGGGGTGAGGCTGTGGCAACGGCTGTCCATACCATTAACCGCTCTCCGACGACTTCTGTACCCCATATGACTCCATTTGAGGCATATTTTGGCAGGAAACCCGATGTCTCACACTTCCGTGTCTTTGGGAGTGACGCGTTGTAATATGCGGAAGCTTCGGAGAAGGATCGGTACTTCAAAACTCAGAAAACAGCACTCTTTTCGCGACGGAATTAACGCACAATTGAAAGACGATGTGCAGAAAAATAGAGAGAGAAGGGGAAGATGGAGAAGGACACAGTATTGGGTCCCAATTACCCTCTGTAGGGCCCCCACCACGGATGGTGTATTTGCTTTATTAGAATGATGTAAATCTGAAACAAATACAATGTACTTGACCTTTTCTTGGCTGGAAAACCTGCCCTTGACCTTCAGTCCTTCACCCCTTAGCTTTAGCAAACCCTTGGCTGTCCTGGCCCTTGAATGCTTGGAGCTCTTGGTGAATTGTGAGATGACTACCATGAATTATGGGCTCGGCTTTTATACCCTTCAAAGCATCCAGTCGGCTGGCTTTATGAAGTCCCACGACTGAGATATTTTTAATAAAGTGTATTCACACTCTATTCCATGCTTTCACACCTGGCAGCCTGCTGGCCACCCTGCGCATTCCTTCTGGACAGCTCCTGGCTGCTGGGCATGCTGCGCAGAGGTGTGGGACTGCCCCCCACACCTGGCCGACTGGCTGGGTAGGGCTCCTAACCCTGTCGGCTGCCTGTCCAGCAGCCCTAGGGCTGGCCGACAGCCCCTCCAGCCTATGCCAAGGCTGGTGGGCACAATGTGGGCCCTCCTGGCCCCTTGGGGGTGGTTCTATACCTCCCCCATGCCCACATTAAGAGTGCAAATGCAAACTCTTCTAACCTGGGGTAGCCCTATGGGCTGGCCCCTATCTCTACATGCAAACCTACATGCCTACAGAGGCCTGGCATCCAGTTGCAAACCAGATACTCAGCACATCTGACATCATTCCAGAGGGAGACTCACAGCGCGGACTGGCACTGCTTCATGTGCAGGACAATGCACACCTGACCTTGGACTCATGTGCAGGACAATGCACACCTGACCTCGGACGACTGAGATGGATCCCTGGCTGACTCGTCCCGGACTGGGCTCACATGGGACCAGTTCACCATCCCAGGTCCTGCACCTACTGTACAGAATGTCCACGTGGCATCCAAGTGCGGGATGCACGTGACATCCCCTTCTGCTTAACTTGACGGAAGCTGCATAGCCTCCAAATAATCCGTCAATAAAGCCGGATGCTTCCAAAATAGATCCTTTTGCACCGTTTCAAGCATGGCTCAGGCCGAAGGCAAAGACAGTTCCTCACGAAGTTTCAAGACCAAGAGACGCACGAAGCGGTATGGCTTGACAAAGAGTTTTTCGACGACTATCCGGCGTTATTGACGGATTATTTGGAGGCTATGCAGCTTCCGTTAAGTTAAGCAGAAGGGAATGTCACGTGCATCCCGCACTTGGATGCCACGTAGACATATCTGTACAGAAGGTGCAGGACCTAGGATGGAAAATTGGTCCCATGTGAGCCCAGTCCGGTACGAGTCAGCCAGGGTTTCATCCTGGTCGTCCAAGGTCAGGTGTGCATTGTCCTACACATGAAAACAGTGCCAGTCCGCACTGAGTCTCCCTCTGGAATGATGTCAGTGAGTGTGTATCTGGTAAGATACTGGATGCCGGATCACTGTGTAGACAGTAGGGTTTGCATTTAGAAAAAGGGGCCAGCCCATAGGGCTACCCCAGGAACTCATGTGGGAATGGGGAAAGTGTAAGACAACCCCCATAAGGGCCAGGAAAGCCTTGGTTGTACCCACCAGCCATGGGAGGGCCATAGGAGGGCTGTAGGACAGCCCTAGGGGCTTTACAAGGGTAGCCGACTGGTTATCCAGCCCTTGGAGGGCTGTAGGGCAAGTGTGGGGCAGCCCATACAGGCTGAGCCTCCAGGATATCAGGCGCACAGTGTCCAGCCTCCATTGCCCATGCGCCTAAGTGCCCAGCCCTAGTTTTAGTTTTGCGCAGCATTAAATATGATTTATACTATATTTATTCAGTCGTGAAGCAAATCTGGGACAGCCAACTGCTTTTTAGCCAACCGACTGGTCTTCCTAGAGGGTATAAATACCCCAGCCCACAATTCATTCATTCATCTCATCTCATCTTTTGCCAAGTGCTGAAGCTGAAGCAAGGGCCAGGACAGCCTAGATCAAGCTAACGCAAAAGGGGTGAAGGATTGAAGGTCAAGGGCAGAGATCCATCTCAGCCAAGAAGGTTCAGTCAGTCTTTTATTTGAGTATTTTACATCATTCTAATAAAAGCTGTCACGTGCACACCAGTCAGGTGTACAGTGACATGGCATCATTTTAGCATCATAGACATCATCAGGCATTTTATGGTCATGGTAGGAGTTGGATTCAGCACATTAGCCATATAGACCAGCATTTAGGGCTTGTGGAGCCAGCCGACAGCCTGTTTACATCAGCCGACAGAATGCTTACTTCAGCCGACCAGCATTTATGCTATTTTTGGCATTATTTATTCAGTCGTGGGCTTTTGCATCTGGCCGACCAGCCCCCTCACCCATATATATATAGGCGCCTCTCCATTCAGCCATTCAAGCACATCATCATCTGGCTCATCATGCGTTTTCAGCCTCTTATCTCAGCATATAGGTCAGCGCATATGAGTTCAGAAGCATTCAGCCCAGTGTTCTCCAACGCATCTCCTCCAGGAAGCTTTGGGAGCAGCATATCCAGCCAACGCATCAGCATTCAGCAACCAGTCCATCATATTCAGCATACAGTCCATCATCTTCAGCAAACGCATCCATCTCCTCAGCGTTTCCTTCCCAGGTAACAGAAGTACATCTGCGTTTCAGCATCCCATCAGCATAGCATCTGTTCCAAAGCATCCCTTCAGCGTTTCCTTCCCAGGAGACAAGGGAAAGATAGTGGGCAGCAGTTCATTCAGCATATCAGCATATTCAGCAGTATAGATCCATTTGGATCTCATTGTAACCGCATTCATCATCTAATATAGCTGCATTGCATTGACACATATTTGTCTATCTCTTAAACATCATTAAGTGCAGTTTAGTTAGACTAAGGTTGTGATTACTACAGTCATAAGCTCTCACATGTCACAAAAGCAAATACACCATTCGGGGTGGGGACCCTACAGAGGGTATTCGGGACCCAATACTGTGTCCTCTTCTCCCTCTCTCTCTCTCTCTCTATTTTCCTACACATCTATATGCAGTTTTGTGCGTTAATTTCGTCGCCAAGTGTGCTGATTTCTGAGCATTGAAGTTACCGATCTCCCCCAAAGCTTCTACATGTTACAAGTTTACATCACAAAATCCACAGGTGACATCATCCCGGATTATATACAGTTCACTATCATGAACAAACGAGAGCCTATAAGACCGATGATCCAGCATCATCGTCTCACTTTTATAAAAAAACCACGACATTCCCGAGATCACATCCACCCTATCAAGATTCATAATTTGGAAATCCAAAGCCTCCCGGTAGTCTTGAATCTGGACTTCCAGCCTAGGCACCGTTCAATCCCACACTTCCACATTTGTACCCCGCGCAAGGTTAACCACATTACAGTGGTCACTTGCCTCCGTGGGTAGTCCAAGTGTTTGCACCAAATGTGAAGAAATAAAATTGAGTAGAGTGGTTGTCAAATGGAATCCGCACCCGATGGCTACGTATAGATTCCTCAGCTCGGAGGAGATCATTCGGACCGAAGACAAACTCGCTAATTTGACATCCCTGGCAACAACTTCTGCTAGATGACGAATTTCAATCAAAGAGTTACCTTGGAGTTCCATAATGTGTACCAAGGTCTTACTCCCTGAAGACTTCTTCTTCGGACAATCCTTGTAGTGATGGTCAGGCTGGTTACACTTGAAGCACAGGTTGTCCTTTCATGCCTTTGCCACCAGTTTCTCGATATGCGGTCTAGAGCGCTTCTTGGGATTGCGTTGCGACGAATGACCCTCCTGGGATGCTTCCTGGGATGCTGGAACATGCCCTCACTTTCCATCTTTAAAGGATTTTTGGCTCGTGTGAGGTATCACTTGCATGCTCAACACCCCTTTTAACAGCAAGGGTATCATCAAAATTTTTGGCATTCCGATGGATGTCATCAAGAGAATGAATATGGTTCCAAAGGACCTCATTCTGATAATCCTATGGAAGGCCGAATAAGTATAGCATGTAAACCAAAACATGTGGCTCCTCAAATGCCTTACAACCATAGTCACAGGGGATGGAGGGGACGGAGGGGACGCCGTCCCAGGAACACTGTGGGACGGGGACAGACGGACGTCCCCAGCTGGGCGTCCCTCACAAGGGACGGCGTTCCGAGGACGGATCCAGGAGGGGACGGGTTGTGGGGGACGGCTGCATGGGAACGCCGCAAGTTACTGTTTGGGCAATGGTCACATTTGACCTTTTTTTTGGCCGTTTGGGAGGGGCTTTTTATGGGCCTTTAGCCTTGGCCCATAGGCCTTGGCCTCTCTCTTGCCTCTCTCCACATAAGGACACACACACACACACACACTCCCTCTCACACTTCAAGCTTTAGCTTCACAAACACACACTCTCTCTCTCCCTCAAGCGGCAAGCCTCAAGGGCCAAGGTCTCAAGTTTCAAGCTCTCACACAAGCAAGCTGTAGCCTCTCAAGACACTCTCTCTCCCTCACACGCACACTCCCTCAAGCTTCACACACACACACACACACACACACACACACACCCCCACCCACCCTCACACTCAACTTCTCAAGTTCTCCCTCAACTTTCAAGGCTCAAGCCTCAAGCCTCTCTCTCTCTCTCTCTCTCTCTCTCTCTCTCTCTCTCTCTCTCTCGCTATCAAGTGACAAGGAGGCATCCATCATCCATGGCATCCTCCTCATGGTAGTGGCTCTTCAAGTTCCAACTACCTGTAGAAGGACAACGGGATGGACATGGTGGGATGAGGTCAATCACACCCCATCCCCTCACGGAGGTGGTGCACAGCCATGGACATGCAAGCTTTGCCCGTATAGGAAGTAATTTTTAGGTGCCGTTCCTACCCCCGTCCCCGTTCCCTACATATGGCCGTCCCCCGTCCCCTTGCACCATGGACATGCAAGCTTTGCCCGTATAGGCGAGTGGGTGGTACTGACAAAGTAATTTTTAGGTGCCGTTCCTATACCGTCCCCGTTCCCTATATATGGCCGTCCCCCGTCCCCGTCCCCGTCCCCGTCCCCGTCCCCTGTTATCGTCCCTCGTCCCTTGTGACTATGCTTACAACAGTTCACCAGGTCTTTAAATTCCTGGAAATAGTTATCTAAGCTCTTCTTTCCCCTCATATGGAGGTCCTTCCACCGAGCGAATGCTTTATACTGAAGCATAATTTGAATCTAACTATCCAAGTGTATTTATATAGATCAAAAAGCATGGTCCACTTCCCAAGCCAACTATCCAAGTAACATTAGAGGATTTAGTGGGTAGAGGGTCCCATACAAGGACCAGACTAACTATAGGGTGCCACGATTACTACAAAATAATCCACAATTTGACATTGTTAAGCCTCTTCCTACGAGTAAGTGGCAAGCTATAGATTGTTTTCGGCATTAAACATAGTAAAATTGGATGTGGGCAAGTAGGAGGGCTGCTTATTATCACAAAGACCTAAAGGAAGAGGTTTGTTGAATTGATGAACTGATTTTGATGATATAGAAAGCTGTAATTTTCTTAAGTTGATGAACTGATTTTGACAATGTAAAAAGTTACAATTTTCAGTAAAGAGATCCAAAACTGTTAGGCTAGTTTGGAAAAAACTTAGTTGCAAAGAATCCATTGAATGAAACCCAGCCAGGTATAAAGAGGACTTTGAAAGTTGAAGCATTGTGTTGCAAAAAAATTGTCAAATTGAAAAAATTAGAGTAAAAATATGTACCATTCATGTGTTCCTCGTTTAATTTAGGGTGTTGGTGGGCACAAAGGCTTTTGCATGGCTGTCCTAATTCTTGGTTCTGGGCACTTAAGGGATTGGTGCAAAGTAGCAAAAGTTGGACAAAAAGAATAATTATACAGACCAGTAATGCTCAAAAGCATGCGAATTTTTCATCTCCCAAGACATATCATTGTTTCCAACCTTGTTGCTAGAGCACCACTACACTACAAGCCTCGGTCCTGACAAAATGTCATGATTGTAAGTTCTTTCTGGGGCTTAAAGAGATCCCTGTAAAACACAATTGTGAACCTGATAGGCGGTTTATAAGGACGAGGTAAATTTTCAACGGGCAGGAGCCCTGGCCGCCAAGTTTTCCAGGCGCCCACCACCAACTACAAACCCCAGCCAGGGGACCTTTGGCCTTCCAACTAGGACAGGGCACTCTCCTTTATGTAAATCTCCACTATACAAATCATCTCTAAGTTTCATTTTCTACTGTGACCTCTAGGGTTTGTTATCTACTGTATGTCAATCTAGGGTTTATTTTAACTGTGAAATTGTTCTTAGTTTCATCTATGGTTTTGGTGTTACACAGAGAGAGTGCTTACCTGGTCTTGAGGGCGGTGTGGGAGGCGAGGTCGCGGGAGGAGAACTTCTGCGAGGGTGCGAACATACGCGTGCCGCCCTGCTCCTGCCCTCCCTTGGCGGGCGCCCACGTCGGCCGTGCTGCCGTCGTCATCGCTGCTTCCTTCTCTCAGACCTGACCTCGTGTGTGTGTGTGAGAAGAAGAATGGGAGCAAGCGCGTCTGTGTATGTCTCAACATAAAGATAAAAGCTTCACAATGAACTTACATCATTATTTCATGGCTATTGGATGGTGTCCTCTAACGTTCCTTGTTTTCAGCTTTCTCTTCTTAGTTTCCAAATCTTGGAGAATCTCTTTCGTGTGTCTTCCATAATGCTCAAGGCACAAATGAAGCCTTGAGCATCTCTTATTTGGGAGCTCCCACGGCTCCCAAATGTTCCACTTGGTAGCTCCCCAAGAGCTGCCCCCAAGTGTGAGGCTCGGGCATGCCACACACACACAGAGAAACAAATATATTTGAATATATGTACGTACACAAGAAGCCGCTGGAATCCATTCAACATGCTCGGCCTCCCCATCTCTCAGCCAGCTTCTCTTCGAGTATAGCTATGCCTTTGCCGCATTGCCTCAGTCCTCTTCCATCATTCTCTTCTCATACGGCACCATCCTATGCCCCACTGTTTGTAGCAGCTACTCAAGCATTGACAAGGGAGGAGCTCCATTTGAGGTAATTGACGGGATGCTAACCTTTGTCGATTTCTCCTAATTAATATGGGCTTGGATGTGCTTAATTAGTCTACGTCTCTAAATACGCTAGACTTGATTAGTTTAAATTTTTCAGCTAATTAGTGCATATATCATCTCCTGTTGGTGGCTATTTTGGTATCTATGGGTGCCCTTTCCATGCTCTTGCACCCCCTATTTTTTCCCTATTTTTATTGCCCACCCTTTTATGGCTTTTTATGCCTATTTTCCCTATTTTTTAGGTCGTGTAGGAGTTCATGAGGGAGTCGGCCAGCTCATATGGAGAGTATATATTTGATGCCCTTTCTCCTCACTTTTATCCATTTTGGTCATTTGGTGAGAGCACCTTTAGCCCTCTACTTACGGAGTCCACTCCTTGCCTATGGGCTAGTTGTATCCATCTTTTTCTTGAGGATTAGTGCATCAGTGTTTTGTTGTTTTCTCTCATCTCTCACTTGGTGCTTCAGGGTTTTTGTCATTTGTCTACATCTTTCCACTACCATTTGACATGGTATTAGAGCAGAGGCATCTAGACCTGGGATCACTGAGGTGCTGTTTTTTTTAAATCATGTTTTTATGCAAACCTGATGGCTGCCTGCAGCGTTTCACACCTACGTTTTCATCTCCGGAGGGGAAAATCTGTGTTCTTTGCATTTTTTCTCCTCTCCACTCACTTTCTATCTCGCCCACCCTACAAGTACGGAGAGTAGCTCTTGGGTTGTTTTGGTGTCTACATCGATATACAAATTGTTCCCAAAACATGCAACTTAACCTTAGTGCTAACTTTATGATGTATCCAGGACCATACCTTTCCATCCCAGCATCAGCTTCACCATTTCAGAGGGGGTATATCATGGCACTCATTCAACCTTGAGTGGTTCAGATACCCACTCTTTCGACTTTTCCTTGAGATGCAAAGTTGGATGGCACAAAATATGACATCTAGAAAGTCATGATAAAAGCAATCTTGGAGACATATGATCTTCTAGAGGTCATCACTTACCCAGTCCTCTGACCTAACTTGGACACCGTAGAGGATGAGGATACAAGGGATACCCGTATGCATGAAGCTTCTCTATGGGATTGGCTTAATAAGAGTGCTCAATCATTCATCCTTTTGAACTCTCAACCCTTAGTCACACCGCTCACATCAAATGGGATACATGGGCCATGTACATGTTGCTTGGAAGAAACCTACCCATGAAGAGAGTTTCCCTAGAGCTTCAAATGTTGAAGCTTTTACCCACACTGATTCTACTTCCATGTGAGACCACATCAACAAATTGGAGTGATTGCAATCTGAGATTTTTGGGTGTGGGAAGGAGATTTCCACTAAGAATATGGCCATCTAGCTACTTGCTCAGTTGCCCCCAAAATATGAGAGCTTCTATTCTTCACTTCTTACCTCAAGATGAATGGAAACTATTACCAGGGATGAGCTGGTGCCTATGGTCCTTAATCAGGAGAGCAAATTCAAGGATTCTTCTTCAAAGAAAGGTAACGAGGCTTTTACTAGATAGAGAGGGGGCAGCCTAAAAAGGCAAAGGTGGGGCACCTCCCTCTAAGAACTCTAAGGACTCTAAGGATACTAAGCCGAAGGGATCTTGAACTCCTAATTCTTTTGGCAACCATAAGGTTTGTGATAAACAGGGGCACTTATGGCAACAAATGCCACCGAATTTGCATGCAGGACTTGGAAGGGAAGTCAAAGGACAAAGGGGCAAGCTCAACCAAAGTTATGGAGGAGTCAGCTTTCGTCACCCTAATTGATCTCGGTTTGGTACTCCCCATCTAGTGGTGGAGTAGGCTTTTCCTTCTTGTTCCAACTCACCTCAGTGGATTTTGGATAGCTGTGCCACACATCACATGGCTTAGGACTGGCTTGACGCTTTGCAACAATGTCACCGGTAGAGTTGCCATTGGAGATAACTCTACTATCCCCAATCTTGGTGAAGGGATAATGCCCCTCATTCCGGATAGCAATGGAGAGGAAGTACACCTCGAGAGTGCTATATGTGCCACATTTATGATTCCATCTCCTTTCTCTACATGAGATTTGTAAATTGGGCACTAAGGAGGACTCTATGATCATTCGTGACCCTCTCACTGACAAGATCCTATGGCAAGGCATAGAGGACCATGGTCTCTACAAACTCACAACTCTTTACTCTCACACAAGTACCCACACAAAGTGATCTTTGGCATGCTAGATTTGGACATCTTTATTTGGATGCCTTGCAAAAGGCTTTTCGTCGAGAGTAGTTGGGTTGCCAGATGTTGGCACATAGCAGGGCCCTTGTCACTTGTCTCTCAAAGTGAAATAACATCGGGAGGCCTTTCTAAAGAAAGCTACATGATGAGCTACGACACCTCTCAAATTGGCTTATATAGTTATAACCTCTGTGGGGACACCCATTATTTTATTTCAGGATAGTTTTTTGGATGCACCTATTATTTATATCATTTCTAGGATTAATGGGTTTCCAGATGTTAGCACATGTGAGGGTCCTTGTCACTCTTGTCTTAAAGGGAAATAACTTCGGGAGGCCTTTCCAAAGAAACCTACACGACCAGCTACGGCACCTCTGGAATTGGTTCATGCGGATTTGTTAGTCATAACCTCAATGGGAATGCCCATTACTTTATTTTGGGATATTTTATTTTGGATGCGCCTATTATTTACATCATTTTCTAGGATTAATGTGCTTAATCAGCTGTGCGCGCTGGTATGATATATTCATGATTAATGTGTTTAATCAGCTCTATGCGCGCTGACTTATATTATTTTAGATATGGCAATGTGGATTATGTGTTGATCATGGGTGGAACATGTGCCAGACCACTATGAGATATTTTGGAAGACATGTGAACACCACTACTATAGGATGACCAATTTTTGATGCCTAGTTTTTTGACAGTGGCCACGCCGTCAAAATACGCGTTGATATAAACATCGAAAACCACATCCAAATAAGCATCGATATAAGGGGTGAAATTTCAAAATTTGAATTTGAATTTGCATTTTAAAAAAAGTGAACTGAAATGGACGTCAAAATATGCATTGAAAAATGTTTTTGACGACACTTATTTTGACGCTCATTTTGACGTTTTTACCGACAGTTATTTTGATGTGTTTTGACTTTGGCAAATTTAACTAAAACTGCGACGCCTCACTATTCTTGTTTTCAAAAACTAGAACATGTTCACTTTTCTCCCCAAAAATCTGCAGGTTCTCTCCTCTCACCTCCCCCATCCCTAAACCCTAAATCTAAGCCTTTCCCCTACCTATCCTTTTCTTGCTTCCGATTTTGCATATGTGTGTGGGCTAACATGTATTTTTTGTTTGTTTTGCAGCTTCTAATTTGCTGAGATTCCAGGTAGTTCTTCTCCTTTTCTCTTATTTTTGATTTATTATTTGTCTTACTTTTGATTATTACACCCTTGGGTGCCGGGATTTAGGATTAGCGTGGGCATGCATGCATCTAGCTTAAGCTTAATGCATAGATTAAACTCTATGCATAGAGCTTAATCTATGCATAGAGATTAATGCATGCATTAAGCTCTATGCATAGAGCTTAATGTATACATAAGCTTCAATATCTATGTATAAGCTTAAGCCTTATGCGCATAGAGCTTGAGCATAATGCATAAGCCTTAAGCATAGGCGCCTTATGCAGAGAGCTTAATCTATGCATAGAGATTATTGCATGCATTAAGTTCTATGCATAGAGCTTAATGTATACATAAGCTTATGCATAAGCTTCAATCTCTATGCATAAGCCTATGCTTAAGGCTTATGCATAAGCTTAATTATCATGCTCAAGCTCTATGCATAAGCTTAAGGCTTATTAATAAGCCTATGCTTAAGGCTTATGCATAAGCTTAAGCATTATGCTCAAGCTCTATGCATAAGGCACCTATGCTTAAGGCTTATGCTCAAGCTCTATGCATAAGGCTTAAGCTTATGCATAAGTCTATGATTAAGGCTTAAGCATTATTATTAAGCTCTATGCATAAGGCTCAAGCTTAGGCAAAGAGATTTAAGCTTATGCATAGAGCTTCAAGCTTATTGCAAAGAGATTGAAGAGCTTCAAGCTTATTTAAGAGATTGAAGAGCTTCAAGCTTATCTAAAGAGTGTTATACATGCATGGAGTTTAAATGTGTTAAGTTTCTATGATATTCATAGATGGAGAGTATAAGTTTTTTGAATTTTTATACTCTCTTATGCATATAGTATATAATTTTTATGCTCTCTTTTCTATGCAAAAGGCATTCTCTCCATTCATAGAGTTTACATGTGTATAGACATTATCATCACAATGCTTACTAGACCTCCTTATGTTAGAGTTCAGTGAGGAGTGACTTTGCATGCTAATGTAAGGAGGTCAAGCAAGTATTGTGAAGTGATCCTCACATATTAGAGCATACATAAGCACCATGCATGCATGCATATAGATCATGCATAGAACTTTTCTCATAAATGTGTTACTAATCACTTTTTCTCATAAATGTGTTACTAATCACTTTTTCTCATGTTATGTTTTGTAGTGCTTGCATTGTTGTTCTCTCCTTCGGCTTGACATTGTTGAGATAAGCTCTCTTATTCATGTAATCTTATTATTTGCCTTGCTTTTTATTATTGCACCCTTGGGTGGTGCTAGGGTTTAGGATTAGCTTAGGCTTAAGCATGCATGCATCTAGATTAAGCTTAATGCATAGATTAAGCTCTATGCATTGAGCTTAATGCATGCATTAAGCTCTATGCATTGAGCTTAATGCATGCATTAAGCTCTATGCTTAGAGCTTAATCTATGCATTAAACTTAATGCGTGCATTAAGATCTATGCACAGAGCTTAATCTATGCATTAAGATCTATGTACAGAGCTTAATCTATGCATTAAACTTAATGCGTGCATTAATCTCTATGTATAGAGCTTAATTTATGCATTAAGCTCTATGCATAGAGCTCAATGTATAGATTAAGCTCTATGCATAGAGATTAATGCATAGAGCTCTTAAGCTTATGCAAAGAGAGCTTATGCATAGAGCTCTTAAGCTTATACAAAGAGAGCTTATGCATAAGCTTCAAGCTCTATGCATAAGCTTAAGCATTATGCTCAAGCTCCATGCATAAGCTTAAGGCTTATCAATAAGCCTTAAGCTTATGCATAAGTCTATGCTTAAGGCTTATACATGGAGTTTAAATGTGTTAAGTAAATGCTATGCATGGATGAAGAGTATAAGTTTTTTGAATGTTTATACTCTTTTATGCATATAGCATATATTTTTATGCTCTCTTTTCTATGCATAAGGTATTCTCTCTATTCATAAGGTTTACTTGTGTATAGACATAGTCATCACTCACAATGCTTGCTAGACCTCTTTATGTTAGAGTTCAGTGAGAGGAGTGACTTTGCATGCTAATGTAAGGAGGTCAAGCGAGTATTGTGAAGTGGGATCCTATGTGATATTAGAGCATACATAGACACCATGCATACATGTATATAGATCATGCATAGAGCTTTTATCATAAATGTGTTACTAATCACTTTTTCTCATGTTATGTTTTGTAGGTCTTGCATTGTTGTTCTCTCCTTCAACTTGATATTGTCAAGGTAAGCTCTCTTATTCATGTAATCGTTTAGTATTGCATTCATCTTTAGCCTTAAGGAAGCTTATACATAAGCCTTATGCATAAAGCTCTATGCGTAGGGCTTATGCATAAAGATATAGGACATTATTGTAAGCCATGTAGAATGCTGGTTAAGTCAAGCTAGGAGTGGTTATCCGCAGAGTAGGTGGTTATAGTGGAGGGGGAGCCCTCAATCTTTTCACTATCCTTCTCTTGTAAAAAGAGAAGTTGCCTTTGGCTTTAATAGTGGGGAGCGTGTGGAAAGTCCTTAGAAGCTATCATGTAAAAGGGGCATTGTCCGTTTAAGCAGTATTGTGAAGGTCTCAATAATATTTTAATATCACAATATGCCTCTTTTTTAAAAGCTTTAAGCATTCTTCTATTAGAGCATTCTTGTGTTGTTGTCTCTTTTGTTTTGCAGCTCTTACACTAATTCTCTCTTTCGGCTTCACATAAGAACAGAAAGCTCTCTTCTTCTTTTGATTGCTTATAGCATGATTTTTCTTTATTACACCATTGGGTGCTCGGTTTGGATTTAGCTTAGGTCTCCCTGCTGGCTAACCCTCATTTAGCAGATCTGCTGGAAATCAGGATTGTAACATTCGTGATCAACTACTGCTACTGCCGATGGAGAAAAGCACATCCTGTACATACAAGAGGGGGCTATACCAGCATTATCACAAATAATGCAAATCCCAGAATTGAGGATTTTTGTTTATAGCCAACATGGCAGAAGGAGTACTTGATCATACTAGAATATAGTCGACAGTATCAATGTGCATCGCCCACATAAAGAGTGGATCCGCTGTATATGATGCCAGTCAAGTAAAGGATGATGCCACTTGAGTTCCCTGAGGCAAAACAACGAGATTCACATGTGTGCTACAACTTTCCATTATTTGTCCCGCAACTTTTTCAGATATAGCCCAACAAAGACAGTAAATGCTGACATGGATACGTGCGTGGAGCCGTATCCCAGATCCAGCTATCGTGGCTAGTGTTAGATTCTTGAAGTTGATCATGGTGCTCATTGACCAACCAAAAGAATGTTTTGACATGACCAAGTGAGCGAGGCATGATGTTGTACCATCGCGAGGCATGATGTTGTACTACCAGCTTATATGCATGTTACATTTGAAGACATGGTAGACACCGAGTTCTAGACTTCCCACTCTACATTCCGAAGAATCCTAAAAAGGCTTCAGTCCCACCAAAAATTCTATTGACATGAGTACAACAACTAAGTCTTTAGACCTTGGTAACAGGTTTTGAGGATAAAACCTACATCAGGTAGGGGGGATGTTAATCCCATGTTGGATTAATAAATATGCTCCTCCATTTGAGGACATTAATAAGTGTCATGCAAAGGCATTATAAAAGTTGTACATTGTGCGATATTGGCTATCCAAGGCCTTAGTTAGTAAGTTTTAGGTGCCCAAGTGTGAATAAGGGCCAGTTGTATATAAGGTATTTTCTCAATGAATGGACACAATCCCCCTTTGTGTTATGAGAGCTTTTGTCTTGTCTTGTGTGAGAGAGTGTACACTAGTGCATGTGTCTTCTCTATGCATGCTTGTGTAAAGGAGTGAGAGAGAGATTTCCGTGTGTGTGGTGGTGTGAGTGACTCTACGGTGACAGCGTGGTGGAGCTTTCCAAAGTGAGCTTGGAGACCTCAAGGGACACAAGCTTGAAGCATTGGTAAGTTTCCAACAATGGTTATTGTCTATTGCTTAATCCAATGGTGAATGTTAGAGTTCTCTCTTTGGAGGTGTGGTAGCCCATAACATTTTTGGCATGATGAGGACCGATCCTGAGAGCGATGAGTAGATGAAGCGCCAATGCAAAAATCTCACAAGCAAAAATGCACAAAAGAGGGAAGAAATCGATTTTATGAGTCAGCCGTCAACCTCGGCGGCTATCTAATGAAGCAAGCCACGTGGCATCTTGCGACGATTGGTGGATGGTATTGACCGTTTCATGCTGTGAAGCACTAAGGTGGTTCACGTCATGAACCGCTTCTGATTAGTTCATGGCGTGAAGCACTAAGCGTTTCACATCGTGAACTGTTTTTGACCATTTCACGGCGTGAAGTACTAAGCATCTCACGGCATGAATTGTTTTGATCTCGTGCATGCAAGGTTGATACCCTATGCTTTCTATATGCTCAAGCACTCAATTCCACATATCATGCATTAAGAGAAGGGTTAAATACATTTTTACCTTGGACCTATTTTTAAGGAATTCATACCTTTTGTACTTCTTCTTTGCTTTATTGCCATGGAAAACAATTCGGTACCTTGGCCTTTGTGGGAAGTTGTTGTTATAACCTCTTTAATTCAGAGTGGGAGTGTTTGATTTTGATATCCATCCAGTTGAAGATTGCATCCACTAATTCTTGTTGAACTGTGGGTGCATGTCTTGTTTTCCTTGTGACTGTGGGTCGTAAAGACTTTTACACTGAGCCGTGTCGGCTCAATGTCCAGGTCATCCTCATCAAGGAGAGTTAAAGAAGCCATGTTCACATGGAATATTCTCTCCTCCTGGAGTCTTTGTTTGGCCTTGGCTTCCTGTGCCTTGGCTTTGTCTTGAGCTTGCTTAATTGTTTCCTTGGCCATATCTTTCTATTGTTTCAGTAGATGCTCTTGCATGAGCATCTCTTGGGTCAGTGCTCCATAATATTTCTTAAGTTTGCTTCCATTTATGTACCCTTCCATTTGCACACCCTCGATAGTTTCAATTTGGACCAACCCTTGAGGGGTGATTTCGGACACTCTAAATGGTCCCAACACTATGTACTCGAGTTTCTTTTTTCTGGTGCTTCCAACACCATACATGAGGACTAAGTCCCCCATTTCCAATTCCTTTTGCTTTAGGTTATGGTCAAACCAACGCTTTCTTTGAAATTTCTCAACCATAAGCTCGTGTGATGCAATTAGCCAAGTTTCATAGTACACAATATCTTATTTGTACTCTTCACTTGACCATTTGCCTGTGGATAATAAGGTGATGACTTTCAGTGGACTACAAGGAATCCAGCAAAAGTAAGTGATCAATCACCTCATTAATGAAATGTGAACCCCAATCACAGACTAATTCCAATGGGCAGCCAAATCTAGAAATGATTTGTTCATATAAGAACTTAGGTCATTGTTCGTGCATCAGTTCATTTAGAGGCTATTGCCTTTGCCCATTTTGTGAAATAGTCTGTGGCCCGCGGGCTCGTGATGGATGTATAGCTAGACTAATGGGTCAAAAAAAATCAATACCCCACTTCTCAAAAGGTTGTCTTACAATCACAAGGGGTGAGTGGCATCCTATCTTTTTGATGTGGAATAGCGAATCTTTGACACTCCTTGCATCTTTTTACAAACTGCATGGCATCCTTGAATAACGTGGGCCACCATAGTCGTGCTTGAAGTACTTTGCAAGCTATAATTTCCCTAGAGAAATGTCCTCTGGCTATTCGCTCGAGAGTGTTCTTCATCTAGTATTGTGACAAACTCATCTTCACTCACACATCTTCTTAAGATATTTTCCTTACCTAGCTTGTACAATTCTCCAGCAATTAATTGATAAGGTGTAGCCGACTTAATAAGCTGGCGCATTTTATCCTTGTTCAAAGGTCGTTCTTATAGAAAACCATATGCTAGATAATTTGATATCTCCTCACTCTGTTCAGGCACCATGTCTAGTTTGAACAAACAAGCATATGGGAGATCATCACCAACACTTGCAACTTCCCCATTTGGAATTCTAGACATGTGATCGATCAACACATGTTGTGTTCCTTTTCTTATTGTGACCGTGAAGTCGAATTCCAAGAGTAAGAGCAACAAATTAGTGATTTTTCCTGTGGTGCAAGGCTTATTCACCAAATATAATATGGCTTGATGGTCCACAAAGAATACAAATTTGTTGGCCGATAGGTAATGTCGATATTTCTTGACAGCATAGACTATGGCCAACCCTTCCCACTCCGTGGTGGTGTAATTTATCTTAGCATCATTCAATTGACAACTGAAAAAACATAATAGGTAATCCAATTTGAACTCACCAATGCACAACCTATTGCTGCGAAGTTCAATGCATCGATGTGCACGTGGAATTTAAGATCCTCGTTGGGTGGTCTCAGAATTGTTGCACTAGCGCAGTGCTTCCTTTAACCTATCGTTTGCAAGAAACAAGGTAGGAGATTAAGCTTTCCACTCCATATTCTTTTAACTACAAATGGTCAAAAAAATACAGAGGGAGAGACAACTAAAGCAAAGAGCTGCGTAGAGCTGCAGGAAATTGTGGAGAGTGACATACACGATTCAATGTGGACTATACGTTGAACATGTCTACATAGCAATGTAACTTGATAAGGATGGTTAGGTGGCCAAGATGGCAAGTGCAAAAAGAGCATTAAGAACTGCGAGCAAATGTGTTCCAGCTCCTTCTTTCTTCTATGGTATGAGAGAATGGTCTGGGGGGCAAAGGTGTCAATTCATGTGGTTTTGTAACAGTAGCGTGGATCATACTTGGAGAGTATGATTTGAGAATTGGAGGCTAGTGGGTTTGTGTTGCAAAAGGGACAACGTTAGGAAGCAAATGATGTGGAACAACGATCAACAAGGTATAAAAGTGGCATATCAGATATGGCAGCCAAGAGAATAGATTCGACAGTCTCAAGTACAGCTATGGTCTTTGAGCATTTGGTCATTAAAGTTGGGCAGATGGAAGTTTTTGTAATTGAGACCGAGAAATCAGTAGTGTGCAATGAAAAATACCGGGTGACGATGGGAAAGAATCCATCATGCACATGTCCCGATTTTCAAATCAGGGTGGTAGGTGCTGGACGACCATATTGTGCATGCAAGCACCTTTACTTTGTATATTTGCATATCTTTGGGTTAGATGCGAACCATAATATGTTTATACATCAACCCACTCTAAAAAAAGGAGGACCTAATGAGAATGTTCAATAGCAAGAGAACAATGTGAAAAGGACCTAGAACTGTTGATGACATTGTACTATAGTTTTGAAAAGATCCTTCATGTTGGAATAATAAAATGTCCAACTATTTACTTTTTGTTTTTTTTATTTATGTTTTAGAAGGACAATTAATATGGTTATATGTCAATGCCTTGAATATGTTCATTCGATTCATCTACTTTTTCAAAAAAAAAGTGAATAGACATACATATACTTTTCTAAATTTAGGGAAAAGCCATGCATGTGCTTTTCTAAATTTAGGGAAAAGCCAAGCATCTACTTTTCTAAATTTAATGGGTAACCATGCAAAGTAGATTTTTGCTTTGTGTATCTGTAAATTTGACCCTTGCCTCTTACTCTAATCCTCACTTCCAAATCTTCTTGCCTTCCTCTCCCTCTTGTTGCCTCCCTCGCCCTCTCATTGTATTTCTCTCTCTCTCTCTCTCTCTCTCTCTCTCTCTCTCTCTCTCTCTCTCTCTCTATTGTTCTCTTCCTTACAACCCTCATGACCATCAACTACCTTTGTTCATCTCTAATGGCTTCTTCTAATGGCCCTAGCTATACTCTGAAGGAAACCTTGGAAAGGGTTTGCAAAGATTTATGCAACAAAATGGGTGGAGATGTAACAGAACATCTCAAAATCATGGCAGAGGCCCACAATCTTTGGACAAAGATGTTAGCAGATGAGCCTATTGATTTTAGAGATTTGTTCATGTGAAACATGAAGATTGGAAGCGCCATCAGTACTTGGTGAAGTTTTGGATATATTGCTGAAGAGACGGAGGAGCCCTTATGGGAGGAGTTAAAGAATAAAGTAGCCCAAAAAAGTGTATAAATGTAGGATCCGTAGGTAGTTATAGTATGTTTTTAATTTTAAACAATATAAGATTGCAGTAGCCCATGTAATAACCTTTTTTTTGGAATAAAGTGGTTTCAACTATAGATCGCCATGTCTTTTGTATTAATTATGGGTTTGTTGTTGTTATGATTAATTATATTAGATTTTAGGTTTATTGTATGTTTTGAATAGCAGCGTCATGTTCTTATCTCTCTCTCTCTCTCTCTCTCTCTCTCTCTCTCTTTCTTCCTCTCAAATAATTAGGCCATGATCTCAATCATAATTGAAAAATTATTGACCTTAATAAATTTACATTCTTCATTGCTTCTTACACAAGGCATAATAGATAGCTTGTATATATAAATCTTGCAATTATTCACCTTGTTAATTGTACTCATCACCTTGTTAATTGTACTCACATGCAAAAATATGCCGTCACATGCAAAGGCTTTAAATGCTATGAAGTCACGTGTCAGTTAGCTATTGGCATTCATGGTAGCTCCTTGGGCCTTAGGCCACCCCCAAGACCTCAGAGGGGGTGCTAGCATATATCATTTCCTGTTGGTGGCTATTTTGGTATCTACGGGTGCCCTTTCCATGCTCAGGCACCCCCTATTTTTTCCCTATTTTTATTGGGCCTCTGATGTGGACTGCCCACCCTTTTTTTTTTGGCTTTTCCCCATTTTTAGGTTGTGTAGGAATTAATGAGGGAGTTGGCCAGCTCATATGGAGAGTATATATTTGGTGCCCTTTACCCTTACTTTTCATCACTTTTCTTCATTTGGTGGAGCACCTTCAGACCTCTTCCTGCGGAGTCCACTGCTCATAGCCTGCTGGTTATCCATATTTTTCTTGAGGATTAGTGCATCAACATTTTGATGTTCGTCTCATCTCTCACTTGGTGCTTCTTTGCTTTTGTCATTCGTCTACATCTTTCTTGTCCTTTGACATATGTCTATAGTTACACCTAAACATTCGTCTCTCTCTTTTAAATACCTTTTGTCATTGAGACAGGTGCTAGTAGCATTGCCATAGGAGTTGTGTTCAGCCAAGAAGGCCAACTAGTGGCATTTGAAAGTTAGAAAATAGTTTGCAACGCAAGTGGCCCACACATGAGCTTGAATTGTATGCCATTATACATGCACTAAAGGTGTGGATGCATTACTTGTATGGAGTTGAGGTTAAGGTATACACGGATCATGATATACTAAAGTGTTTTTTTTGTAACTAGCCATATTTAAGAGGCCATTAGGCAAGATGGGCCGAATGGAAATCTTGTATAGACGAGGAAAAGAAAATGTTGTTGCATTGTCGTATAATGTATCAGATGAGTTTTGGTAAAGTTGAGAATGAGATCATTTATAGAATACGTGAAGCTTAAAAGATGGATCCATATGTTCAATCATTATGGAAAAAGGCTATCCAAGTAGATGAGGAATCAGCTTCATCTGATTTATTATTTGGTAAACATAGATTTACCATTGAGAATGGAATTCTCAAGAACTCCAAGGTATGCATTCTAGACTCACATAATCTGAGGGTATTATTGATGTGAGAATGTCACAACAGTACACCTAAGAATAAAGAAAATAATGGAGCCCATTAGATGTTTCTACTCGTGGCCATAGTTAAAGAAACATGTTAATCATTATGTGACATATTGTTTACACTGTCAGGTTACTAAATTCGAGCGTGTGAAGTTGCCCAGATTGTTATAGCTGTTATTTATTCCAGAGAGGAAATAGCAGAGTATTTCCATGGATTTCATTATAGGTTTAACCAGGAAAGGTTATAATGCTATCTTTGTCATTGTGGATAGATTATCTAAGATGGCACATTTTGTTCCTACTATACGAACAAGGTTGAAGCTTCGCAACAAGTAGCGAGATTATTTATTGCCAATGTGTTTAGATTACATGGCTTGCAGAATCCATTGTGTTGGATAGAGATCCACAACATGTTTTTAGTAAACTTGGCATGCAGATTTGCATGAGTAGTGAGACGATGAACATCCACAGACTGATGGTGGTTAGACTGAGAGAGCAAACCAAGTCTTGGAGAATATGTTGAGAGCTTATGTCACAGAATGATAGAGCGATTGGGAAAAGTATTTGCATTTATTGAAGTTTGCATATAGTTCGTGGGTGCAAGCATTCCTCAACAAACTTTTCTCCATTTGAATTGAATTATGGGTACAATCCATTGATGCCAAGTACAATTGGATTACCTCAGAAGATGCCCAGTGCAGCTGAATTTTTATCTCAGATGTAATTAAATTTAGCTAGAGCTCGAGATTATATCCGTTGAGCTCAAGATTATATCCGTCGAGCTACGAATTGAGTGGTTAAGTATGTTAATCCTAAAAGGATAGCTCATTCTTTTAAAGAAGGGGAGAAAGTGTTTCTACAAGTTCCTTTGAGAATGGAGACACTTCCTGGTGGGTAAATCTACTAAGTTGTTGCCTAGATATTCTGGGCCATGGACAATTTTGAAACAAGTCGGAGATGTGGCTCATAAGTTAGACTTACCACAAGACTCTTGTGTCTAACCAGTATTTCATGTGAGTTGATTGAAGTGTTATCTTCACGAGACGATGATAATTTAGTTGATGGTATGATTGCTTTGTAGGAACCTGATCAAGAAGATCATGGACTAGAACAGGTTTTGGAACGAAGAGAAAGATGATTTTATGAAATTGTACTCTTCGTGAGTTCCTTGTAAAATGGAAAGGACATCCTTTGTAGATGCAACTTGGGAAACGGAATTTCAATTTTGAAAGCGTTAACCTCAGTTTGTCAATCAAGGATGATTATTCCTAAAAGGGGGAAAGACTGTTACGACCCTTACATGTGGCAACACGTGGGACTTACACATGGCAACACGTGGGACTTACACATGGTAACACATGGGACGTGTACATGTCTGGTTGGTAAGGTACACATTGGACGCCGAGGTTCACTGGTATATATGCTCACAAAATTATGCCACATGCAAGAATCCATGATCAAGAAAGGTACATTATGGCCATATGCTCACAAAATTATGCCACATGCAAGAATCCACGATCAAGAAAGGTACATTATGCCCACATGCAAGAATCCATGATCAAGAAAGGTACATTATGCCCACATGCTCACAAAATTAGGCCGAGGCCTTTCCTTGTGAGCTCCAAGGCTAATGCAAGAATCCACGAGCAGGGAAGGTACATTGTGCCCACACGCTTGCACAAGATTCTATGTCATGCTATCGGCACAAAGAACTCTCACTTCCTATGCCTTGGGTAGCCTTATCCCTCCTTATTATGAAACAATGTCTCTTCAACAATCCTAAGCCCCAAGATAAAAGCTAGAAATGAGACACAACCCCTCACCTCACTCATCAAGGTACCTAGGGGGGAGGATCATATGACATGCCTACAAGCCAAGAGAAGCCATATTAGATGACTAAAGTAGCCACGAAGAAGACCCTATTGAAGAAAGCCCTCTCAACTACTTGACTTCTTCAAACAGAAAGCACCCCGGTGGAGAGGTGCATGAAGCCCAAGCCAAAGCTTCCCACCAAGAAAGTCAACAAGTGATGCATGAGCATGCTCCACCCTCCCTCCACAAATCCCTCACCCACTCCCACCACAAGTGACGCATAAGCATGCTCCACCCTCCCCCCAAAAATCCCTCACCCACTCCTACATAATACCAACTTCTTCAATGTGTACAACATTAGTTAGCCTCCCACCATCTGGAGGACCACATCTCTGACAAAACCTCAAGGAAGCCATAGATTTATCCCTCTCCGACCATCTCATTCCATAGGATGCGAGCGCACTAATTATCTCCTAGCTTATCCAAGCACCTCTAAAATTGACACTCATGGTGGGTCGAGGTCCTCGTCCATGTGGTTGAGACTTCAAAGAGGCACATACTCTGACAACAACATGAACCCAAGTATTGAGGAGCACCAAAAGTTCAACCGTTTCCCGATAACGACTCCAAAATGAGGTGAATGAGAAGGTTTCCAAGTTCAAAGCCGCCCTCATAAAAGCATTAGGAGAATTCCACAAGCTTGAGAACAAGCATGTAGTTGTCACCAAGGCCGCATATAGGAAGAGCTCTTGAACTCTCACAAGAAGGAGATGGATTCCCTTTAACTACAATTGTGAGACCCTCGCCCCCTCCCGCGATGCCCCCTCCGAGGGCACTGGCGGCAGAAGTAGCGTCAGCCTCTCGTGCGGAGCAGGGATCCACACTCGGGGCCTCGCCCACCACGGATGTCCGGACAAGAGACGAGCCTGCGGTTCCTCCGAAACCAAACCCAAAAAAACTTCCCTCACCTGGAAGGCACGGGCAATTCTACCACGAAAATCATATAACGGGAGAATTGATCTAACGAGTCAAAGTCTTAGCTAACCAAACTGATCCGACCAAACTCGAAAGTCACATGGCCAGATCAAGGAAGAGACTTGCACTTGGTCCATAGAATCGTCGCTTTTTTCCCCTTTTTGTGAGGCACAGTCCTCTCGCACAAAACAAGGGTCTTCCTAGGACTTAATCTAACTAACGTAATTATCACAGGAATCCCCCGATCCAACCACTGTATTGGTGGGATTCCTTTATAAAAATTTGGTTATGTTTTGCTCGGGTACCGAGGAAAAGAGTTCCCAGGCCCCCTAGCCGGCGCTTCAAGCAAAATTTGAGGTAGGCATACTACTTACACACCCAATATGAAATTGCCATTATAACAGATTCGGCTGTCTTTAAAACAATCTTTCAATGAAATCATAGTAGTACTGATCATAATCCACCAAAATATTGAGTCCGTTGTTGTTTTACAAAGATTTATCGTCTGGCTCTCCGTTGTTAAAGACCAACTAGTCAACCAACGAGATCCAATATCAAAATTCAGTTCACAAAAGTAATTCCTTTCCAGTTCATTCATATCTTCCTCGACGTACTCATGGGTGTCCTAGCAACCACGAGCCCGTGCATCACCTGGTCAGAACCCTCTAGGATCCTACTTAGGTGTCCTAGCACTTCACTCAGGGACCGCTTCGTCGGTCCCCTCGCCCATCATACCGCAAGCGCACCATTTTGGTCAAGACCTCGACAGGCTTTGCCACAAGCGACGTCCTTCGACGACTCCCCACCAGCTGTTGAGTCTTTCCTTAGTTAAACACAAGCCAAATGCTTCCTCCAGCGTGAAATAGTCCTTTAAAAAATAGAGGTTCTATGCAAGTAGAATTTTCGGTTTAAGTTTGATTCCACAAGACCTTTTTCCCATAATCGAGATTTTCTTAATGAGAATCATTGATCTCACATCATGGTAATCTACCCATCATTTGATTGAATTTCCAACTTGATTCTAGGTGATTTCGGTTAAGAGAAAACTACACTAATTTAACGGTAGTCTATTCTTTGTGTCAAGATTTGGAATTGGTCACGAGGTTTTTGCTTGATTCAGATTCGAGAGATGGATAAGTAGTTTACTGGCCGCCATTCTCACAGTCGTGGTCTAACCAAAGTTATTCGATTTACTTTTAGCTTTGATTCCTAAGGATTTTCTTCTGATAAAAATCTACTGAACTTCTAACCATAAGGAAAATTCTAACTTTATGAATTTCATTCCTTCCTAACCATAATAGATTAAGAAATAGTTCTATACGAGAATATCGGGATTTTATAAAAATACTCTTCTTCCACTAATCTAATTTGGGTATATAATAATTTGTTGATTTATCCACATAAAAATATTTAAGAATAATCTTTCCACCGATTTAATCATTAATATACCCTAATTTTCTAGGTGGAATTATGGTGAAAATTCCTCTTTTGTCATCAAAATTAATTTGAACCTTTTTCTACTTAAAATACCATGAAAATTCCTCTTTTTAATTAAATACAAATATCCATTTTTTGAATATGCCAAAAATTCCTCTTTTTGCATTCAAATGATTGAATTTTGAATGTCATGGGAATTTCTCTTTTATCATTTAAAAATTCTTATGCATAAAATAAATTTATAAAAAAAATTCTCTTTTTAAATTAAATAAAAATATCCATTATTTTGAATATGCCAAAAATTTTTCTTTTTTGCATTTAAATAATTAAATTTTGAATGTTATGGGAATTCCTCTTTTATCATTTAAAAATTCTTATGCATAAAATGAATTTACCATAAATTTCTCTTTTTTATTAATTAAATAATTATGCATAAATACAAAAAGTATTCTTTCATGAATATGGTCAAAATCATTCTTGTTTCTTAAAATTTCTAAACCTACAATATGGTAGGAGTTCCTCTTTTAGTATTATGCATAAAAATAAGATATGTATTTTTTTCTGAAAAATTTGCCACAGCTTCACTGCTATTACTGATAATTTTTAAATTTTCTAAAAGAATAAAAGCTTGTAATGAAAATATGATAGAAGTTCTACTTTTAAGCTTAAATTTAAACTATGAATTTAAATCATAATTTTAACCATAATTATGATTAATCCACTAGATTAAACTAATTTAGACATTCCTCTTTTCCCAATTTCCTTGGATAATCCTTTTCTCAATGAATTAAAGTAAATTTTATCTACTCATAAACAATCTAAAACAAAATGACCATTATTTTTACTAGCCCCAAAATCATGAAAATATCATTTTCTTAATCTCTAGTTCATCAAGCCTAGAGTTTAGTTTTGAAATAAGAGATTATCATTGAGAAACATTCTTTTGTTAAAGAATTAGCCATAGAGATGACTATTCTTTTTGAGAGAGAGATTTACTTAAAGAAAGCATTACAAATAAGCATAAAGATTAACTTTCTCTTAATTAAGACTCTTAGGGAAAGCTTGATTTGAATTAAGACTCTTAGGGAAAGCTTGATTTGAATTAAAACAATCATTTAGAAAGCTTCTCAAGCTTGAGAGGGGTTGAGAAGAAGAAAGTCATTGAGGAAATCCAAGCTCCCCAAAAGTAAAAGAAAATTAAGGGAATTTGGACAAGATTTGGACCAGTTTGGCTTCCTTTTTGATCTAGTTTGTTCTAGGAGAGAAAAATATCACATTTTTTTGGATTAAAACCTTAAGTAATCATGAAGAAAAAGGCACATCCTTGATGTGGAATTCTCTCCTTTACTGAGGTGTCAAAAATGCATCATTTTCTCTAAATATCTCATTTTTTAACTAATATCTCTTAATTTTTAACTAATAAACCTTGTACTCTCTTCATCCTATGTGAGCATTTACTCATTTTTGGTTATTTTCTATTATTCTTTGGATTTATCTCATCCCAACACTTGGATTAATCCTATTGGCACATAGGAACATTAATTGGACCATAATCCAAAAATTTCTGAAAATCTAGACCCTTAGGCTAAGGTCTTTAATACATATTTTTAATTGATTCCTAATGCACATTAGAGAATTATTTTTGAATTTCTATTTTAGGAAATTATATTTTAGACATTAGGAGAATTTTTATATTAAAAAATATCTCAATATTGAATTATCTCTCTCTAGAATTTTTCTTCTCTCTAGGTAAAAATAAGAAAAAATAATATTTTCTTGCATTCAGAAATAGGGAATGATTACAGGGGATTGAGGTAAAAGCTTATTCATTATTTAGGTTGAGGAGGAATCTTACAGCCTCTCCCACTTGAAAAATGCGAGATGTCCTCATCTCGCAAAGTGGGGGTAATCTTTTACCAACTCTTCTTCTTTCTCCGAGGTGGTGTCTTCTAGAGGGAAGAACTTCCACTTGACTAAAAACTCTTTGAGGACTCTGCTCCTGAGAACCTTCTCCCGAACGTCAAGGATTTCTTCAGGTTGGAGTACCATTTGGCCTTGAGTCGGAGAAATCAATTGTTCATCATCAAGCACGTGACTCAGGCTGGGTACATATTTCTTAAGCAAACTGACATGGAATACATTATGTACCTTGAGATGGGGAGGCAGAAGAAGTTTATAAGCTAGATCGCCTACTTTCTTTATAACAACATACAGTCCACATAGTATCTGCTCTGGGAGAGAGAGCTTCTTGTACTTCCCTAAAGATAAGGAACTTCTTTTGGGTCGTACTCGAATGAAGACCATATCTGATGCTTCAAACACTCTCTCTCATCTCTTTTTATCTGCATATTGCTTTTGCCTATCCTGGGCTACCTTAATATCTTTACGGATTGATTGCATTTGCTAGTCCATGTCATCAAGCATCTGTCTGGACATCTCGACTCTGATCAATGGGTCGGACCAAGTCATGGTGTAAGACAATCTTGTCCATACAGAGCTTTGAAAGGGATCATCCCAATGCTTCGATGATAAGAATCATTGTAAGCAAATTTAACCAGGTGCAAATGGCTTAACCACTTCTTGGGTTCCCTGCCACCACAGCATGATCGAAGGATATATTCTATTACCTGATTCACTCTTTTAGTCTGGCCATCTGTTTTGGGGTGATAGGCTATACTGAGATCCAAGAAAGTTCCTACTGCTTTGAAGAATGCACTCTAGAATTTTGATGTGAACTTGGGATCTGTGTCACTTACTACCCTCCTAAGCCATGCAATCTGAAGATCTCTTTGAGGAAAACTCTGGCAACATCCACTGCAATGTATGTTTCTTTCACTGGAATTAGATGGGCAACTTTGGTTAGTCTGTCAACTACCACAAAAATGGAGTTGTAACCTGATTGCCTGAAGGTAGTCCAGTTACAAAATCCATACTGATACATTCCCACTTTATTTGTGGAATGTCTAGGGGCTAATGTCTAGGGGCTGCAGTTTTCCTGGCATCTTGACTCTCTCTGCCTTGACTCTCTGACACATTAAGCATTGTCGCACATGATCAAGTACATCCTTTTTGAGTCCTGGCCAGAAGAAGCTTTTCTTCACATTAAGCATTGTCGCACATGATCAAGTACATCCTTTTTGAGTCCTGGCCAAAAGAAGATTTTCTTCACAGATATATAGGTTTTTATAAACCCTGGATGTCCAGCTATCAGGCTATCATGGGATTCTCTCAGAATCCTTCCCTTTATTCCCTCATCATTGGGAATTCATAGCCGATTATTATAATACATACATCCTTCATCCAATTTGTACCCAAGAACTCAACTCATTTCTTGAGGAGTCTTGCTTTCCTGCATCAGAAGGATAGCAATAGGGGCAAAGAATTTGTCTTGCATGATTTTCTCCCTTGCTTCATTGATCAATGGATTTGACACCAATGTAATTGCAAGCAAATGAGACTTTTCTGTTGAGCGCATCTGTTACCACATTTTCTTTCCATGGCCGATACTTGATTTCAAAATCGAATCCCTGCACGGTCTACATCCATCTCCTTTGAGTATGTTGACATCCCTTTGGGTGAAGATCCACTTCAGACTTTGATATTCTGTCACATCAAGGTGAATCTCTATCCCAAAAGATAATGTCTCTACTACAACTTCAGAGCATAAAAAACTACTGAGAGTAACTCCAAGTCATGGACGGCATAATTTCTCTCATGTGTTCTGAGCTTTTTGGATTCATAGGCCACTGCATGACCTTCCTGCATAAGAGCACCGCCTAAGGCGAAACCACTGCATGACCTTCCTGCATAAGAGCACCGCCTAAGGCGAAACCACTAGCATCAGTAACTACTTCAAAATGTTTGGTAAAATCTGGCAATTTAAGGACAGGGTTGGTTACTAAGGCTGTCTTCAGCTTATCAAAGGCACTCTGACACATAGCAGTCCATTGAAATAGGGTACTCTTCTTGAGAAGGTTAGTTAAAGGGGATGCTATCTAAGCATACCTAGGTATAAAGATTCTATACCATCTGGTTAATCCTAGGAATCCTCTGACTTCTTTTATTGTCTTGGGTTCTGGCCAATCTACAACTGCTTGGATCTTTGCGGGGTCAAGAGAAATCCCATCTTTAGACACTATGAATCCCAAGTATTCCACCTGGTCAATAGAGAAAGAACACTTGCTTTTTTTTGCAAAGAGTTGGTGCTTCCTTAGGATCTCCAAGACCTTGTGCACATGATCTTCATGATCTGCAGCATTCTTCGAGTATACCAAGATGTCATCAAAGAAGACAAGAACAAAATCATCCAAGTATTCTCTGAGAATATCCTGCATAAGACGATTAAACATCGCCGGGGCATTAGTCAATCCAAACGGCATGACTGTGAACTCATAATGCCCATAGTGAGTATTGAAAGTTGTCTTCGGGATGTCCTATTCCTTGATTTTGATCTGGTAGTACCCGGATTTGAGATCTATCTTTGTGAACATTTGGGTTCCACTTAACCGATCCAGAAGTTCATTGATCCTAGGGATAGGATACTTATTCTTGTTAATTGATTCAATCCTTTGTAATCAATACAAAGTCTTAACATTCCATCTTTCTTCTTCTGAAAGAGAACGGGCACACCCCAAGGTGAAACACTGGGTCTGACGAATCCCTGCTCTAACAGTTGTCTTAACTGCTCTTTAAGTTCTATGGCTTCAAGGACTAGCATTTTGTATGCACGCTGAGCTACTCCGGGGGTTAACTCGATCTCATGATCTACTTCACGAGTCAGAGGCATCTCAGTCAGCTCTTCAGGGAACACATCTGCATACTCACTTAACCACTCTGGTTCTTTAGCCTTGCATTTTATGTCTACTAGATTCATCTTAATGACATAAACAGCTTGCCTCTTTCTGAGCCCTTTTAACAATTTAGAACCCTTGACTAATTGCAGCACTACGAATCCAAAAATTCCAGCTCCTTGAACTTTATTCCCGTGAAGGTCAAGGAAAGAGATGGTTCCATTGTGACAATGAATGTCAGCCTGATTCTTATGGAGCCAATCCATTCCAAGGATTCCATCATAGATTCCCAAGGGTAGGACTCTGAACTGGCAATCTGTTACGTTCCATCATAGATTCCCAAGGGTAGGACTCTGAATTGGCAATCTGTTACGTTCCCATCTAGACTGAACTGAATAGGGTCTGTCGTCTCAAGGTGTGTGAAAAGAATCTTTCCACTGGCCAATTCCACTTGCATAGGTTTCCCTCCTGATTTTTGATTTAGGACTAACTTACGTAGGCATCCTAGGGAAATAAAAGAATGAGTACTGCCTGAATCAATCAAAAGCTTGAATTGCTTACCTTGGTACTTTGCGAGGACTAAGAATTGACGATTCGGTCCCTGATGCTCAATCGCGGCATAGATCTGTCCTTTTTCTTCCTCCACTTCCTCAGCTATAGTGATGGCTCTAGCTGTTGCAGTCTAAGGTGGAACTCTCTCTCTTTGGTTTCCCTAGTTCTGAGAGGGAGTTCAGAGACTACTTTGCATGGAGGCTACAGGCTGAGCTGGCACTCTTCTAGGGTTTCTCTGATTTTGGCGCGGGAGCCCTAATTGAACTGATACGAAGGATTCTATCTCTGAACTCTAGCTTCCTTGGCTCACAGAAGGAGATGGGCAATCCTTGAGCTGGTGCTGCCCAATCTCCTAGCAACCAAAACACCTGTTCTCACTTCGAAGCTCTTCCCTCTGCATTCTTGAAAGAGCCGCAGTTCCTGAGAAAGAGCCTCGAGGAAAAGGTCTTCCTTCATTCTTGAAACTTCCTATCTCCTGATTCTGATTGGGACCTTGGTGTCTCTTTGGAGAAGAAGGTTGGAAGAACTTCTCGGTTTTTGGAATCTCTTGAAGGATGAGGGAGCTGGCTTTGGCGGGACTTTAACGATAAAGGTTTTGGGTGGCAAAGTCCTTCGCCATCCTTACAGATTCAACCATGGAAACTGTCTTGGCATTCTTGAAGGTTCGTTCATTCCCCGAATGAACCTGGCCATGAGTTGCTCTTCTTCTAGCGGTGGTGAGTACTTGAGGAGAAGAGAAAAATCCTGGTGATATTCTTCAATAGTTTTGTTCCCCTGGTTTAACCCTAAGAATTCATTCATCTTGGTTTTTAAAAATCGGGGGAGGGGGGGGGGCAAAATCTCTTCCTTAGATAAGCATTGAGATCATTCCAGGACTGGGTGTTCCTATCCAATTGGTTGGTGTCACAATGGTTTCTCCATGCCACCCTGGCTGTTTCCACAATCTTCAGCCTTGCGAGAGCCATTGCTCCTCTCGTCCAGTGACATCAAAATATTCTTCCATGGCCTCGACCCACTTCTCCATAGCCTCGCCCAAGTTCTCCCCTTCACCCTTGAAGGGACCTGGCTGAGTTCTGTGAAGGGCCTTACGAACATCGGGGTCAAGCTCATCCTCATCTATGAGAGGATCTGGTTGTCGGCCCACGGTTTTCTCGCCTCATGATTCTGTCAATAATGATACATTATTAAATTTTTATTTTGATTTCGTCAACAAGATCCTAAGACTCAAGAGGTTCGAAAAATAATTGCCTAAACAAGATAAAAGATCTTATTGTTGCAGGTCTATGACATATGTTCGAGGAACATCTTACTTCTTGAATTCGTCATATAATAAACAATCACTTCTATAACAGGGAATTTTTCCACAAAACATTTCTTTATTTATATAAAGGTTGCAATATGTACATAGAGCATCTTGGCTCCATAAAGTCAAAACCTTCGCAGAAAATGCATAAGACGGCGATACTGGGCTATAGACATGTCCCCATACAAATGTTCCCTCACTGCCAAAGGAGCTACTATCTTACTACTTGGGATAAAACATCTAAGAAGTTTATAAATATGGCAGGAAAGTCTGAAATCTCGAGGTGTGGGGTGATACAGAATAACACCATGAATCACTTTTAACCTCAATAGGACCATGGCCAACGAGATATTCTCCCTCAACATCATGGCGTTGGTTGCAAGAGGCATGAACATATTGCCCTGCGTGGCACTTGTGCTGCCGTCTCTCCGCAGGGTCTGGGAAATATAAATCCTCGAAATGATTTGCGAGTTTGGCTCAGTTTGTTCGAGTCATAGCGGAAGAGACGATATGCTTGAAGGCGAAAGCAGTCATATCCTGGGTGAGATCGGGAATACCGGATAAGCATGGAACTTCCATCTATAAAACCAAATTCATGGATTAAAAGTCCTCATTAATGAAGCTTAAGGAATGAAAATACAATATGTAAATTCTCTTTCTGAGTTTTTATTATAAATTTTCTCATAAGAATTCATTTTTCCTTATTAGCTTTTCACAAAGCTCTGATATACCAGCTGTGAGACCCTCGCCCCCTCCGTGATGCTCCCTTCGAGGGCACTGGCGGGGCGGAAGCAGCGTCAGCCTCTCGCGCGGGGCAGGGATCCACACTCAGGGCCTCGCCCATGGATGTATGGACAAGAGACTAGCCCGGCGGTTCCTCCGAAACCGGAACCCGAAAAAACTTCCCTCACCCGAAAGGCACGGGCGATTCCACCAGGAAAATCATGTAACTGGAGAATTGATCTAATGAGTCAGTCTTAGCTAACCAAACTAATCCGACCAAACCCAAAAGTCACATGGCGAGATCAAGGAAGAGACTTGCACTTGGTCCATAGAATCACCGCTTTTTTCTCCCTTTTGTGAGGCACAGTCGTTGATTCCCTCCCACAGAACAAGGGTCTTCCTAGGACTTAATCTAACTAACGTAATTTAATCGTAACTATTTGTATCACAGGAATCCCCTAATCCAGCCTAACCCCAACCATCCCATGGTTAGCCAACCGCCTAACCACTCTATTGGCCGGATTCTTTTATAAAAATTTGGTTATGTTTTGCTCGGGTACCGAGGAGAAGAGTTCCCAGGCCCCCTAGCCGATGCTTCAAGCAAAATTTAAGGTAGGCATACCACTTACACACCCAATATGAAATTGCCATTATAACTGATCCGGCTGTCTTTAAAACAATCTTTCAATGAAGTCATAGTATTACTGATCATAATCCTCCAAAACATTGAGTCTGTTGTTTTACAAAGATTTATCATCTGGACTCTCCGTTGAAGACCAGCTAGTCAACCAACGAGATCCAATATCAAAATTCAGTTCACAAAAGTAATTCCTTCCAGCTCATTCATATCTTCCTCGACGTACGCATGGGTGTCCTAGCAACAGTGAGCCCGTGCATCACCTAGTCAGAACCCTCTAGGATCCTACTTAGGTGTCCTAGCACTTCACTCAGGAACCGCTTCGTCGGTCCTCGCCCATTGTACCAGAAGCGTACCTTTTAGCCATACCAAGGTTGGTCAAGACCTCGGTAGGCTTTGCCGTGAGCAATATCCCTCGACGACTCCCCACCAGCTATTACAACGAGTCTCTCCTTAGTTAAACACAAACCAAATGCTTCCTCCAGCATTTTGGCGTAAAACAATCCTTTAAAAAATAGAGGTTCTATGCAAGTAGAATTCCCGGTTTAAGTTTGATTCCACAAGACCTTTTTTCCATAATCTAGATTTTCTTAATGAGAATCATTGATCTCACATCACGGTAATCTACCCATTATTTGACTGAATTTCCAACTTGATTCTAGGTGATTTTGATTAAGGAAAAACTATGCTAATTTAATGGTAGTCTATTCTATGTCACGATTTGGAATTGGTCACGAGGTTTTTGCTTTATTCAGATTCGAGAGATGGACAAGTAGTTTACTGGCCGCCATTCTCACAGTCGTGGTCTAACCAAAATTATTCGGTTTACTTCTAACTTTGATTCCTAAGGATTTTCTTCAGATAAAAATCTACTGAACTTCTAACCGTAAGGAAAATTCTAACTTTCCTAACCACAATAGATTAAGAAATAGTTCTATACGAGAATATCGAAATTTTATAAAAATACTCTTCTTCCACTAATCCAATTTTGGGTATATAACAATTTGTTGATTTATTCACATAAAAATATCTAAGAATATTCTTTCCACCAATTTAATCATTAATATACCCTAATTTTCTAGGTGAAATTATGGTGAAAATTTCTTTTTTGTCATCAAAATTAATTTGAACCTTTTTCTACTTAAAATACCATGAAAATTTCTCTTTTTAATTAAATACAAATATCCATTTTTTTGAATATACCAAAAATTTCTCTTTTTGCATTTAAATGATTGAATTCCAAATGTCATGGGAATTGCTCTTTTATCATTTAAAAATTCTTATGCATAAAATAAATTTATAAAAAATTATCTTTTTAAATTAAATAAAAATATCTATTATTTTGAATATACCAAAAAAATTTCTTTTTGTATTTAAATAATTGAATTTTGAATGTCACGAAAATTTCTCTTTTATCATTTAAAAATTCTTATGCATAAAATAAATTTATCATAAATTTCTCTTTTTTCTTAATTAAATAATTATGCATAAATACAAAAAATATTCTTTCATGAATATGATCAAAATCATTCTTTTTTCCTAAAATTTCTAAAATCTACAATATGGTAGGAGTTCCTCTTTTAGTATTATGCATAAAAATAATATATGTATTTTTTTCTAAAAAATTTACCATAGCTTCGCTGCTATTACTATTAATTTTGAATTTCCTAAAAGAATAAAAGCTTGTAATGAAAATATGATAGAAGTTCTACTTTTAAGCTTAAATTTAAATTATGAATTTAAATCATAATTTTAACCATAATTATAAACACACTTATGATTATTCTGCTAGATTAAGCTAATTTAGACATTCCTCTTTTTCCAATTTACTAGGATAATCCTTTTCTCATTTAGAATGAATTAAAGTAATTTGTATCTACTCATAAATAATCTAAAAATAAATAATCATTATTTTTATTAGCCCAAAATTATGAAAATATCATTTTCTTAATCTCTAGTTCATCAAGCCTAGAGTTTAGTTTTGAAATAAGAGACTATAATTAAGAAACATTGTTTTGTTAAATAATTAGCCATAGAGATGACTATTCTTTTTGAGAGAGAGATTTACTTAAGGAAAGCATTATAAATAAACATAAAGATTAACTCTCTTAATTAAGCATTAAAACTCTTAGGAAAAGCTTGATTTGAATTAAAACAATCATTTAGAAAGCTTCTCAAGCTTGAGAGGGATTGAGAAGAAGAAAGTCATTGAGGAAATCGAAAAAAAAAACATAAAATCCATCTTACCTCTAAGATTGGCTTGATTCTTTCTTTAGTAGTGAAGCCCCTAACCAATCAATTGGTTACCAAGAAGAGAAGAGAGACTCCAAGAGTTGTTGAAGAGAGAGAGAAGCTCCAAGCTCCCCAAAAGTAGAGAAAAATTAAGAGATAATAAAAAATATGATTATTTTAATATAATACTGGCATGGTATAGCTAAAGGATGAGAATACAAAGGAATGAGGTTCTATTTATAGGTGAGGGAGGCCTCTAACCACGTCTAACTAGATTCTAGAGCTTTTCAGCTTCAGTTTGACTCAATTTAGACCAGTTTAGTTCCCTTTTTGATCTAGTTTGTTCTAGGAGAGGAGAGAGGAGAGAAAAATATCACATTTTTTTGGATTAAAAAACTTAAGTAATCATGAAAAAAAGGCATCTCCTTGATGTGAAATTCTCTCCTTACTGAGGTGTTAAAGATGCATCATTTACTCTAAATATCTCATTTTTTTACTAATCTCTTAATTTTTAACTAATAAACCTTGTACTCAGTCAACTCTTCATCTTATGTGAGCATTTACTCATTTTTGAATATTTTTTTTTATTCTTTGGATTTATCTTATCCCAACACTTAGATTAATCTTATTGGCCCATAAGAACCTTAATTAGACCATAATCCAAAAATTTCTGAAAATCTGGATCCTTAAGCTAAAGTCTTTAATACATATTTTTAATTGATTCCTAATGCACATTAAAAAATTTAATTTTTATTTTTAGTTTAAGAAATTATATTTTAGACATTAGGATAATTTTTATATCAAAAAATATCTCAATATTGAATTACCTCTCTAGAATTTTTCTTCTCTGTAGACAAAAACAAGGAAAAATAATATTTTCTTGCATTCAAAAATAGGAAATGATGACAGAGGATTGAGGTAAAAGCTTATTGATTATTCAGGCTGAGAAGGAATCTTACAACAATACAAATAATTCTAAGCAACTAAGAATTTTTAAGGTTTTAGGAAGCTTTTTTTTCCCAGAGGTAATCTGTCTTTTTTTGCATGTGAAAAAACGTGGCTGCTTTTTTCATGCATTTGTTCTAGTTTTTTCTAAGCCGTCTGGGTTGTCTTCTCTTTAAGGCAACTAATCACAGCCGATCCCTGTCCCCTTCTCTCTCTGTCATGATATCTCTACAATGTTCCTCAGAGAAGGTCTCCACCTTTTAGAAAAGAGACGCTTTTCCATTGATAGAGAAGATATGCACCCTTTAGAGAGGGCTTTGCCATCTGCAAGAGGATGAATGTAGGGCGACGCCTGTTACATTGATAAGGAGGGAGTGAGGGAGGCAAGTGAGTAGGGAAGCCTTCGTCTCCTTCATCCACAGCCCTCGGTTCACACACGCGGTGGGGTGATGGCGGAGGGAGGAAGTTTGTAGAAAGGTTCGAAACCTTTGTCTAGCTAAGCTTCTCGTCGAAAAATAATTCAGTGCCCATTGAAAACGAGCAACGAATTAGTGCACTTGAAAAAAAATATGAACATGCACACTTGAAAAACATATTCCAAGGAAGAGTATTTTAGTGTCAAAAACATATTTTGAGGGAGACATAATTGGCTAATCTTGGCACTATTTATGAGATTTTTGTAATGGGAAATTTAAAGTGTTGGAGACCTTCCGCTCGCACCTCCGCAAATTATAGATTATCATATGACAGAAAAGGATAGACAACACAGAGATACCAAAGGGTTTTAGCCTATGATTTCATGCATAGAAACCAATACCCTAAGGCCTAACAAACCAAGAAAGGGTTTGTTGGCATTTGTAGAAGACATCAAAGGGCCTTTACACACTAATGTCTACGTTTTCTAACCAATAAGATATCCATAATGCCCACCCATATAGAAACCGACTTTTCAATTTATAGGCTGGTTGCCACAGCTCTATATCACACAATGCCCCCTCAAGTGGAATCTACGACTAAGGGGGGGCCCAAAGCATATATTAATATGAGCCGGATACGTTAACTAACAAAAATTATAGCCTAATGGTAAGACTATGCCCTCCCTAACGGTACATCATGGGTTCAAAACCTTTCTATTGCATTTTGAGACTTAGGCAAAAAAATTGTAAGTCCAAACTCGGGAACTTGAGTAAACTAGGCAACATGGCAAGCCCGAGTTTACTACGGGGCAACCCTAGTTTACTTTTGAGGCCCTATGGGAGGCAAAGCCCAACATCACAAAAAAAACTCAACCTGTGAAGTAATCTAGGATCCCTAGTTTACTTCACAGGCCGAGTTTTTTACGACCCTAGATTACTTTTGGCGATCCGACAGTCCAAATCACCCCCGCCCAAAATCAAGTCCCTAAGCAGTAATCCTACTTTGGGGGGCCTCTTTTAAGGCACCGTGCCATATAGATCCGAGGGGCTGTGGTAGAACACACCACGTGCAAGGCCAGAGTCTGCTGCCCACCTGTATACACTTTGCAAATTAAGAACGCCTCTGAAATCTTAACCCTGGTCCTCTTCCGTTGACGCATGCGCAATTGTAAACCGACAGTATGTACCGTCGTTTTCTTCATTGCGTCATCTCCTCACACCATGCTTTTCTTCATTTAGTTTAGAACTAATGCACACATGCAAACAATTCCAAATATCATTCAAAATTCAGACACATTACACAAAAGAGACGTCAAAATCATTGTAAGATCACCTCTTAATTTTCCAAACAGAGGTGTATAGACCCCTTAGACTTTTTTACATAATAATCCCACAACACAATCCTTTAGTTGAGAAATGCGGGCTCCTGGCCAAACCCATTAAGACCATTCACCTGTGGGCTATAGCCCAAAAATGCAATGATCATATAATGTCTAGACGAATCCAAGCTTTTATCGGGATGAGGGCCTTCCAAGACTCGAGGATCCCATAATGATAGACCTTCAGCAAGAAAAAGAGCACATAAAACTGGCACGTTATGTGCCGATTGACCTCTCCTGGTTTTTCTCCATCGCAATATTTAACAAGTACTTCACATAAGCCCTCCTGGCTTTCCCCATCTGAACATTTAACAAGCATTTCACATACGCCATCTACAACCTTTACAACACACCTCCAACCATTAAATAAGAGTTTTACATTGAAAAAGATAGCGTGTGGACGAGACGATCCACAAAAATAATAGCTTGACCAGAACTTCCCTAGCAAGCAATAATCGCAGATTTTCGTGACTAATTGCAGCCCTTAGAGTCCCTCCACTCTAGGAACAAAAGAGCAGCTCTGTAATGAGCATATGCTCCACCAATGACAAGGATATGGAAGATGTTGTGACTGTGACCTCCAAGGTCAAAGACCCCAGGTTTCCACCTTTCCGGGACTCGAACAACATATATCATGGTCCCAATAGCATAGCAGCCAGTCATGACAACCTCATGGGCAACTGTGACAGGGCATAATGGCTCATTCCAATTTGCCATGAGCCCATGGATGGCAGGAATAAGGCCAGACACCCCCATTGACATGAACAACAATGCCCGGAACGCCCTATACTTGCCGCTCTGCAATGATGGTGCAAACAAAACCCCCACAGTTATCAACCCCATTATACTGATTGTGCTTAGATATATCCACTGCCATATGGGCTCACATTGGAACACATAGTAGATCGGGGGAAAAAAGGATGTGGCGATCATTGTGGCAATCCCTGCATAGTCGACCCGCATAAGGAAAATCGCGAGCGGTTTGGAGTGGCATGTGAAAAGATGGCAGACTGTGCTGGCAAGCAAACAAAACATCGATCCACCCATGAACACAAAGAAGGGCCATCTTGTGGCTCTGTTGAGCATAGGTGCCATCATCTTGTTTACATCATCCTTCATGGATTGCTGAAGACATCAAAAACACATAGCGTTAATATTCTTAGTCTTAGAGACCCGAGCTAAACTCTTTGCAGAGCAAGAAATTAGATCCAAACATACCAGTAGACAGTGTTCAGAGACGTTATGCCCCAGTCCTTGAACACATCTGCAGCAGCATATATATACATATTCTTGAGTGACAGAAAGCAACACATCCAGCAAGCATTGCTTGCCTCCAGGCCAGCGTCAAAAACTACACGGCAGTGGACAAATTGTTAATTACTGCCAACTATAACGCACCAACCTTGAAAATGATGGCAGATGCCCGAACTCGTAAGCAGTAAACACAGTCAAGACGAGAAATAGTACGAATCCCAGCAAGTGCCTGCAAAGAAGAATCAACTTTAGTTTAAACACTAATTGGTGAGAACAATCCTACAGAGAACCATCAGGGGAAACACCAGAAGTTCAAACAGAAAGCTGCGAGCGCATGATGACAAGCTCTACAGAAGAATGTTGGGAGCTTACGTCCATATGTTGAGAGTCTCGTTGTGCATTCTAAACAGACTAGAGACGGCCTGGCTCATGGAGAAATCCGCTCTGTAATAGGAGAGGATGAACTCATTGTCCTTGAGGTACTCAGGACAAGCATGATACTCCAACAGGCGATACTCATTTTTCACCTTTTCTTTCACTTTCTTCCACATCTTGCTCGTTGTGCTTGTACTGTTTTTTTCTAGCAAAACATCAACAGAATCACTGCCCTGGGGAGAAGCTCTTTGACGGACCGCCATAGGTTGCCCTTGAACGACCCAAGTGAGAATTTCTCCTCCGGCGCCTAAATCGATGGAGACCCGCTTGTGAATCGAAGGCCCAAATGCAAAAGTGCAAAGGATTCGCGCAATTATGAACCAGGTGCGAATTTTCTTCCCCTTAACCAAATCAAGTAGGAACCCTAACTGCAAATTTCTTCTCCCAAAACAAATGAAACCCAGGCAAAGAGTTTGAGCAGAGACGAAGCAATCGGTCGTCGAAGCACCCGAGAGCGAGACTTGTTTTGATAGCCCAAGATGATAAGGACCCAAATGGGCGAAGAAAGTCCGATGCCAAATGGTGGGATTGAACAGAAGGGGAAGGGAACGAGACCGAAGAAATCAGGAAAACAAAAATCTATGTAGCTGGGTTCCCTAAAGAAAAGGACCCATATATAAGAGGTGAGAAGTTAGAAGCCGGAAGGAATATGCAGGAGGCACTTTGGAGAGATTCTGCTAGGGTGAAGGAAAGGGCGTGGGTTAGAAGGGTGGGCGGAGGGGAAGTTGGCGTGCATTCAAGAAGGCTAACGTGTGACAGAGCAGGGACTAGAGGCTGATGGCGTTGTTCACACCACGATGGAGAGCTTTATGAGACACAAGCAAAGCAGAAACAGACAGAGAGAGAGAGAGAGGGTGAAATAGGGGAGTTATTAAGAGAGAGAAATAGAGAGAGAGAGTGTCTGCTCTTCGCCCGAACCGGTATCAACTCCGAAAAATACCTTCCAATTCCCGATTCCCCTCTCTAGAGAGAGAATTCTAGAGAGAGAAGCGCCGTTTGCTCCCTTTTTCGTAAAAAGTCCAAAAAATGCCCTGGACGTTTATAACTGCTCGTAAAACTTTTGCACAGTTCCACCTGTGTCGCTTCCACGTCGCATTTTTCCATTGGTTGACCTCCCAGCCTTTTACTCCCCACGTGGCCAGTTGTGACTAGCTGGCTTTTTCAACACGTGGCAAGCAATTTTATAAAAGACTTCCCCCCCTTTTTTGCTTTTCGAAAACATTCATATTTGCCAATTCACATTTGATTTAATACTTATTCTTCTATTGCCAATTTGCCACCATCCTCAGAAATGAACTTGTTGCTAATATATATATATATATATATAATTATTGGTCCCAAAAAAAGGAACTTTTTTTTCCCTAAAAGGAGTCATGACCTTCAACCTCGACCGGTTTTTTTTTAAAAAATGCATAGGTTAATCAATTTTATAGCTAAAATTTCAGAACTTTGAATCTTAAAATATAGGACTAGACAAAACTACAACCAGTTTGTCTTAATTTGAGCCTTGAAAATTACACTAAAGGATGGAATTTTTTGACACTCCACCACTATCTATTCTATTTCACATTTCACATGATTTAATACTTAAGGTCACACCTTTTGAGTTCCCCAAAAATTTCATGTTAGGAGTCACGACCAAAAAGAACCACATTGTAATGTATAAGGGATGTAAACCGTGCTATTGTTCGTTAATCTCGTTGGTCTAGATGGCATGAGCATTGACTTGCTCAAATTAAGGTTTGAAGGGGTGCTCGGGAAAAAATGTACACATTTCCCATTGGCTCCTTAAACCGACCAATCAAGCAATATATGCATACATTGTTTTCAAAATTACATTATTTTACCATTTACATCTGGAACCCTTTTGGATGCAATTTTTAGGCTAGATGATAAGTTGAGAGACCACTTTCCCGAAGACTAGTTTGAAGTTAAAAATGCACCATCGTTGTAACTAGCCCAAGAATCTTAGAAGTCGACTTAAACTTTAAATCTTACAAGTTTATTTGCGGATTTGCATGTGATATAGAAGAATTACAACTAAAAAGCCTTTAAATTCAAAGCCAAAAATACAACAAATTTATATGTTAAAACGAAAATGGGAAGGCTTGTTGTATGTAGCTTACATGTAAGTTGACAAGGTGACTAGTGCTTGGAAAACTGTCTTTTGAAGATCCTTTCATCTCAACAAACTAATCAACTAATCATCTTAGCATGCTTCACATCTAGGTTTGGTTCAACCATAACTTAAAGAGCACACCTACTTCTTTTATGTCCGCACAACATGTCAAGTTCAATAGAGTTTGGACTCTCTTCAACCAATGACCATCAATGCTTGGAAGGGGGTCGGTCACCTCCCCATTGATCTTTTCCCAAAGCAAATCCCTTTTCATAGACACGTATTTTATATAAATTTTACATTCTCTTTATCATATTCTCTCTAGAGAAGTACCATAAAATATTTTGAGGACCTCATCTTTGACATTGTCTAATGCATTATCATGCTATTCGTTTTATAACTACTGAAGTGGTCTTTTTTGTGTACCCAAAGTGTATGACGTTACCTTTACGATAATGTCTCTTCTTGGATATGACTCATGTGTAAGATGTTGGATACATTATAGGTCCTTTACCTTTATTTTGAATGTTCAAATTTTAGTGCTTGCCAACTTCATCCACTCATGTAGTAAAAGTCACCTTCATAAATCTTCATTCATTAAAGTCCCCTTTGAATACAAAGAACCCTTTCATAAACCTTCCTTCTCTAACTATCAAAATCTTTAAAAGAAGTTCTTTACACATGAAAGATATATTATTATATGCTTCTTCTTAAACTCCTTATGGTCATGCCACCCACCCTTGTATTATAAGTAACCATAAGCCAGGAGAGATATGAAGGCTCAGTCTATCCAAAAACATGAGTGGTGATTAATGGTTTGCATATCAAAATGATATGATGAAAACCTTAACCTACAAAAATATTTAGCTGGTAAAGATCACAATATGGGTTATATGAACAAAGAGTGAGATATCAAAGCTAAAGGTAACATAAAATGTAGAATGCACAAGCTATGTGTTGCTTATAATGACATGGCTTTCCAACATTTCATAATGGTTTTTCACCACAAGGCATGTCATAAGCCAATTAGAAAGATTATTTCGGGATTTGCATGAGGATGCTAATTACTAACTTATTGAAGTTGACGAGTGGTTGAGTGATCATCCTCATATCCATTAAGGCATGGCATAAGCTAGCTAGAAATATTATTTCAGAATTCACATGAGGATGCTAATTACTAACTCATTGAAGTTGATGAGCGATCATCCTCATATTCATTAAAGAATGTAATTCAAGTTTACAGCTTTTTAGCTAAAACTTTTAATTTAGATTGTATCCACACATGATAATTTACTTATAAGCCATGTTTCTTTTTTAAAATATTATGTTATAAGCTTCTTCTCTGCCTTTTTCTTTGCTTGTATAATAATGATAACATCTTATTCTTTTCTAATTCATGCATTATATTACCTAATTACTAACTTAAGGAGGATTGGTTGCAATTGCTTTACTATCTTGTTACTTACTTTTCTTGCATGCCTTTCTTCTTACTATAAAGGTTGCCATGTCTATTTACCTTACTTGGCATATGCCTTCTTATCTTGTAGACCTTAATGTGTGGCTCTTTGTTTAATTATTTTGATGGCAATAATGCTTTCTTCTTTGTGATTGAAATAAGGTGTTTGTTTGCAATTGTTGGAGTCTTCGGTCCACCTTTGTGCTTTTACCTTGGATCTTTTGACAAGTGGGTCAATGCCATTCATCAATGTTATTAACATTGCCTGTATAATTTCTTAGTAAATAGTAGCAAGAGCCATGCCTATTTCAATTCAAACTTACTAGTCCTCTACTAATCATCTACATTATTAGGAAAATTATTATGTGCACAACTTATACTAATGTGCATGAACTATTAGCTCGTGAAATGTTAACACGTGAAAGGTTAACACGTGAAAGGTTAACTCGTGAAATGTTAACACGTGAAGTGTTAACTCATGAAATGGTTAGTCTATGAAATGTTAACATGTGAATTGTTAACTCGTGAAGTGTTAGGCCGTGAAATATTAACATGGGAAATGTTAATACGTGAAGTAGTAGGCCGTGAACTATAATTACGTGAACTAGCTTAAGCCACGAAGGGCTAAGCTGTGAACTGTTAACACATGAACTAGCAGTGTATTTTTTATGGCTAAACAGTTGTGATGTATGTTAGTGATATGTACATTCCGAGTGATTCAATCATTAGTCATTAGTTTGTTTTTCGTGAAGTAGTAGGAGTGGGAGTGATATCGTGAAACATATGACTACTGTTTAATGTTATAAATTCCCCAAGTTATTTTGTGAGAAGTGATTATCCATGCAATACGAAGCTTGAAAGAATAACAAGTATTTGGGCCAGTGATCATGTGCACCACGATTGATAACCATGATTTGAAGCAATCCCTAGGCAAGCTTAGAGCTCCTACCTGAAAACGATGATCGCAAGTAGGCAGACGATGATCGCAAGCAGGTAAACGATGGGGGTGATGTGCTAGAAAGATGGGGCATCAACGAGGCTTGCAAACAAGCACTCAGGCGATGGCGGAGGAGAACTCTCAAAAGAAAGACGATGAAAGATGCATGAAAGAGGAAAGATGAAGTAGTTATGATCTAGTCTCAACACCGGTGGCCATCTTGATTGGGTATGACACGTGTCGAAATATGATACTGGAGGCTTTTTTACCGTTTCATGGCATGAACTGGCATGAGTCGGTTCATGGCATGAACTAGTTTGAAGTGTTTCACAATGTGAAATAGCCTGTAAATGGTTCACGATGTGAACTAGCCTCGTTCCTTTTGCGTGCAAATGGTGATACCCTATGGATTCCTATATGCTTGAACATTCCAAGGCCACTCAGAATGCATTCTGAGGAGTAGAACGTACACATGAAACGTATAAAAATGTTCCATGGCATGAAATGCATACCCCTTTACCTTGTACTTCTTTGGAGTTATTAGTTGGAGCTAGGTACTTCTTATCACCACCCTCCCTTTTACTGCCATGGGAACCAAGTTTGTACTTTGGAGCTTGTGGGTATGTGTTGTTATAACTGCTTTAGTTCAGAGTGAGAACTTCTAAGCTTTCCTTCCATCTAGTGGAGGAGTATGTCTACCGAATTCTGGTGAACTTGTTTTGTTTCATGTACATGTGAGTGCACATTTGCATTACCTTGCTCCACCACTTGGCTCAACTTGATCTCTTTGCTGCATGATATTGCAGGGGGTCGCACTCTTTGCTGCATGATATTGCAGGGGGTCGCACTCTTTTGTGTACTTGGTTGAGTGGTTTTCTTCTTCCATACCAATTTTGGTACTACCTTGACAGCTGATTTATCTCGGACCAAAGTCTGCCTATGTTTATGGCTATCGTCTCTTCTTTTGGAGGTACATGACACATTGGATCTTGGGTTGGTTTTTGGCACCCATACCTTTGCATGTGCTTGATAGTACCCATATATTTGCATGTGCTTGATAGTAGCCATGTACTGCTAGTAAGTCTTTTCTAACCCATTGCTTTTGAATGTCGAGTGGTGTTCATGCATCTTTGGATTTTTGCTTTCTCTCCTTGGCTTGTTTCCCTTATCTTTTGCCTGTGGCTTTGCTTTCCTGGTTTGACACCCATGGGATTTTTTTCCTTATTATAGTATCCTTGTGCTTGAAGCTGGGACTTGGGAACCCATTGTTGTCTGACCGAATACGTTCGCTGCCTTTGTTGTGGTTCTCTTGACTAAGGATGATGTTTTGACGTGGATGCTTGTTCTGTTGATTCGTCCGCTTTTCTTGGCATTGGCGGCTCCATGTCGCATCATGTAATAGCCTCTTTTTCCTTATTCAATGGACTCCATAATGGAAGGGTGATGGTTTCTTTGCTATCATTGAGTTGTACTTTTCGTTTTACCCATTGGATGTGATAGTTTGCTTGTACAAATCCAAGATCGTCCAAGAATCACCTCCTCTTCCATGGTTTCTATAGGCATAACAAATACCTTTCCGACTAAGAGATTATTTCTTATGGATATGTTAACATTAAAAAATCCCATTGTTTGCATAACAGATGGATTCACACTGTGAACTTGTGCATTAGTTGCCTCTAGGGGGGTTTGTTTTAGAGCTACCCATGTCTCATAGGAAATCAAGTTATGACTTGACCCCGTATCAATCAATGTGATGCTCATCGAATTGCCCTTTGTAGAGACATTTACACTGAGTCATGCAAGTTCAATATCTAGATCATCCTTGTCAAGCAAGGTGAGTGAAGCCATGTTCACGTCTCCCTTAGAGTATGTGTTTTGCTTTGGCTTCCCTCGCCTTGGCTTCCTCTTGAGCTTGTCTGATTTTTTCCTTGACTAGCTCTATGTTTTGTTTTAGAAGATGCCCTTGCGAGCATTTCCTGGGTCAGAGGTCCATAATATTTTTTTAGTTTATTTCCGTTGATATATCCCTCCATTTCTACCCCATCGATGGTTTCAATTTGGACTGACCCTTGAGGGGTGATTTTAGACACTCTAAAAGGCCCTAACCCTCTATATTTAAGTTTATTTTTCTTGGTGCTTCCAACACCATATATTAGGACAAGGCCCCTTGTTCCCAGCTCTTTGTGTTTTAGGTTATGGTCAAACCAGTGTTTTCTCTATAGTTTTTTTGACCATAAGCCCATGCAAAGCAATTAGCTAGGTTTCATCGAGTTTTTCTAAGTCAACCAACCTCTCGGCTAACACATTCTCTATGAGCCTTTCCAGTACTGCAATACGTAGGCTTGAACTAAAAATTACATAGGAGTGCCATAAGCTAGACGAAAGGGAGTGTATCCCGTCTCGCTACCTTATACGATGTACGATAGGTCAACCAACCTCTCGGCTAACACATTCTCTATGAGCCTTTCCTGTACTGCAATACGTAGGCTTGAACTAAAAATTACATAGGAGTGCCATAAGCTAGACGAAAGGGAGTGTATCCCGTCTCGCTACCTTATACGATGTACGATAGGCCCAAGGTGCTACACTCAGCTTGTGTTCCTAATCCTTGCGACTTGCTTCTAAAGTCTCAGTCAAGATAGCACACAAAATCTTGTTTGTGCTTTCTACTTGGCCATTTTCATGTGGGCAATAAGGTGATGATTTTCAATGGACTACAAGGAATTCTATGAGTAATTGTTCAATCACCTCATTGATGAAATGTGGGGACCCCTGACTAATTCTAGTGAGCAGCCAAATCTAGAAATGATATGTTCATATAAGAACTTGGCTGTGGTTTGAGAATCAGCTCTTTTAGAGGCTGTCGCCTCTGCCCACTTAGTGAAATAATCCATGGCCATGATCACATAATAGACTTGTGAGACGGATACGCTGATCGACTAATAGGTCCAACAAAATCAATACCCCATTTCTCAAAGGGTTGTCTCATAATTACAAGGATAAGTGGCATCCTGTCCTTCTGTTTGCAGAATAGCAAACCGCTAACATTCCTTGTATTGTTTCACAAATTCTATGGCGTCTCCAAATAACATAGGCCACCATAGCCCTACTTGAAGTACTTTGCAAGCTGTAACGTCTCCAGCAAAATGTTCTCTGGCTATTCCCGAGTGTGCTTCTTCTAAAATCGTGTGATGAATTCGTCTTCTCCTACACATTCCCTAAGGATATGTCTTTGCCCAACTTATATAGTTCTCCTTGCAATTAATTGATATGGTGCGGCCAGCTTAATAAGCCAACGCATCTTATCTTTGTTCAAAGGTGGATCTTATGGTGGGAAACCATGAGCTAGGTACTCTGATATTTCCTCGCTCCACTCAAGCACCATATCAATTTTGAAAAGACATGCATCTGGGAGGTCATCGTCGCGTCAATGCCAGTTTGCAGGTTCTCCATTTGAAATTCTAGAAATATGGTATGCCAAAACATGTTGTGTTCCTTTTCTCATCGTGACCATAAAGTTGAATTCTAGGTGTAAAAGCAACCAGCGTGTGATTCTTCCAGTGGTGCAAGGCTTATTCACTAGATATAATAAGGCCCGGTGAATCAACAAAGAATACAAACTTGTTGTGGCCAACACAAGTAATGTCGATATTTCTTTACAGCATAAACCATGACCAACCCTTCATGCTCAATTGTGGTGTAGTGTATCTCTACATCATTCAATTGATGATATGTAAAGCAAATTGGGTAATCTAATTTGAATTCCCCACGTTGCACCAATATACATCCTATAACAAAATTTGATGCATCGATGTGCACATGGAATACAAGATCCTAGTTGGGTGGTCTCAAAATTGGTGCACTTACCAATGCCTTCTTCAACTTATCATATGCATTTTGACATTCCTTAGTCCATTAAAAGACGCGATGAGTAATCTATACAATGGCCTGGCAATTTCAGCATAAAATATGATGAATCGTTGATAATACCCAACGTGTCCCGTAAACCGTTGTACACCCTTGTAGTTTGTTGGTAGGGGTAATTCCAAGATCAACTTCACTTTGCTCTCGTTAGTGGAAATACCATTCTTAGACATAACGTGCCCTAAGATTACACCGTGTTTGACCCATAATTGACACTTTAAAGGGTTTAAGGATATACAATATAATTGACATCTCTTAAACACCTTCCTTAAGCAAGACAAACGATCAGTCCAACATGAGTGTGTGCACATAGATCGTCAATGAATACCTCCAACCACTTTTGCAAGTAGTCTTTGAAGGCCGTGCACATTAGTCGTTGGAAGGTTGCTGTGGCATTGGTGAGGCCAAAAGGCATATCCTTATAGCATAGGTCCCCCACATTATGTTTCAGGTCATCTTGTGTTGGTCTTCTGGTGCTATGGACACCTGATTGTAGCCTAAAAACCCATCTAAGAAGCTATAGGCTTCCTCACCTGCTACCCGTTTAACACATGTTCCATGTATGGTAGTGGGCAATGGTCTTTCCTGGTGGCATTAACCTTTTTGAGATCAACACAGACTCTTAGCTTTTCATTCTTTTTTGGCACAATCATGATTGGTGAAAGCCAATCTGTGTGATCAATCTCATAGATAAAATTTGCAGATAAAATTCGCAGCAGAGCGATGATTTCATCAATTTCCTCCTTTACAATCATCACATATTTTGGATTCATCTGATACAATTTTTGCATGGATGGTCTCGATCCTTCCATGATCGGATGGTGTGTTGAACCACCTCGGGTGGTGCACCCTTGATTTTTGTGTATTTTCAAGTAAAAGAATCCTTGAACTCTTTGAGGAGAGCAATGAGTGCTTCTTCTTCAACCGCAGTTAATAAGTCTTTAGCCATGTACACAGGTTTGGTATCCTCCCCTGGATCTGTGATGTCTACCTCCTTAACTTCCAATGGGGACCATTTGTAGGATGTGTGTATTTTCAAGTAAAAGAATCCTTGAACTCTTTGAGGAGAGCAATGAAAGCTTCTTCTTTAACCGCAGTTAAGTCTTTAGCCATGTACACAGGTTTGGTATCCTCCCTTGGCTCTGTGATGTCTACCTCCTTAACTTCCAATGAACCATTTGTAGGATGTGGATTGGCCATTTTCCTTCACTCTTTTGGCCGTCAATTGGACCACTTTTGTTCATCAATGGTGTGGGTTCTGAAATGGTATGGCAATGAGAGCAGGCCTAGCTTGTCGTCCCCTTATCATCTTCTATTCTAGCCATCACCTTCTTGCCCCTCATTCGGCTTTAGCCCCAGAGCCTTATTTCATTTTCTTTGTCCTACCTTGGTGAGTTTAGGCGTATCAAGCTCTTGAGGCATGGTTTTCTCCTCTTGTTTTCCTACCAAGGTTATCTTACTCAAATCCTTAGCCCAATTGTTAGAAAACTCCTTGTGCACCTTGGTGACTTTGAGATATCTTAGCCATTGGGTGTCCGTGGGTTTACTGTGTAACAGGGCATTTTGTCGAGTGATATACCTCTTTTGTATTCACCACTTCCTGAGGCATTGGATGCTTTGCGACCTTGCAGACCTAACCCTTTTGTGCTGGAGGCTTCGTCCTCTGTTTCCTCTTCTCTTGATTGCACATCTACCATGTGCACTGAGGTGGTGCAAATCATTCTTGATTTAATGTATTTGGTTCCTTTGCGGGGAAACACATACATGCATCCAGTTTTCACTAAAGTCTAGAGGTGGAAGCGATGAGTACATTTCAGCGTCTTCCTCTTCCCGTGAATTCTCCCTAACTAGTTGGCAGACTTGCAAGGATGTGGTTCGTTCTGTGGGACCGAATCATCTCCAAAATTGCCCTTCCATGGGGTGTGCCTTCCACGTATGGAGATCGATTTTTAAAATTTACGAATCTCTTCAAATATACACTTGGTCTAATGCCCAATCATGCACCACCTTGGCTTCCCTCATGAAGGGTCTGCCTAAGATAATATCGTAAGAATTTGGGTGATGCAGAAAGTCCATTACAACAAATGTATGATGGTAATGGAATGAAAAGATCTTAAGCCAAACGTTTTTTAATAGCACCATAGGTCTTGAGCATGTTCCATCTGTCATCTTGATGATTAGATCTGCCCTTTCTAATTATGGTTTTCCCGAGTTTTTCCAACATTTCTTGGTGATGATGCTCACACCTGCACCTCCATCCAGGATAGCAAGTGCTTGGTACCCATTATGGTGGATTGGGATTGTGGCATTCGTGTCATCACTCTCATAATATCAGCCCAATTGGTTGACATGTATTTTGATGAATTTGGGTGTTGCCCCTTCCTCAGGCACTAGGTTCTTTTCTGCTTAGTGGTGACTGGCTCTTCTCTATATTTCATTCTTCCTTCTACCCAGACCTTGACATCTGCCCTTTAATGCCGGCATGCTGCCTAGCAATGGTCCTAGCGGCATTTTGACAGTTGTGGATAGTATTGCTGCGAGACTGCCTATGTCTCTAGGTTCTCTGGCAAGTGAGGGCTCCTTCCACGTGTTTGTCGCATATTCAACCCTAGGGAATGAATGGATTGACAAATCTTGATCTTCCTCCTCAAACATTCTTACCCTAAGGTCACTATGAGTCCCTTCTTCAGACTCTTCTGGAATTGGAGTAAGCACATCCAACTTCCTTTCTTTACATAGCTCATTTCATGGATACACTGTATCCCTAGCCTTGTTAGCCCTCAATTTGGCATCATGACTGCGTTGACATTTCTCAACAAGGGCCGTAGCTTCCTCCAGCTTCCTTATTTCTTCTTTAGCATTTGGATATTCTCCAACATCTTTGGGGGTTGTTGGTCTCTCTTTTAGCTACTCATTTGGTTTTGGCACTTGGTCATCTCCTTCCTTTTATTGGGTGGATTCAGTGTTAATGATATCTTCCTCGGATCCATCCTAAATTATGACCATGGTATCACCCATGCGCACTTTTTTCACTCTTCTCCTTTTTCCCATCTTAGAGGTTGTAACACCTCCTAGGTTTTTCCCTTTGTCCACCTATTTCGCTTGGGCGCATGTCAAGACATTCATTAGCGTGATGTTTCCAGGCTATACACTTATAGTCCTGATGGTGGCATGGTTAGAATTAGAAGTAGAGCCATTGACGCGATATGGGCGGTCCTTGATCAAATGATCAACATCACACTTAACACATGAAAGTGTTGGCATGGTGTTAGTCTACATTGCGATTGGCTGGGTTTGGCTAGCATTAGCCACATTCTTTAGAGGACACTGCGCTACTCGATGAGGTCCATTACAATGTAAACACTGTATGGGTCCCCTTCTCATAGTTGAGTTTATGTCTTTTCCTTTTGACTGTACCATGGTTTGAAACACTAGTACTAGCATGCTGTTTTGTAAGACATAGTACTCCGGTGTGATCTCCGTGGGTTCCTCGTAGTAGTCGTTATTGGCTTCTACCTCACGCATGACTTCTACCTCTTCCAAGGGTTGCTCGATCATCAACACCTAGTTGATCTTGGTCTATGGAGGCTATGGTGGTAGGACAGGTGGTGGCAATGGCGATATGTCTTGCATTTTGAACATCCCCCTTGGTAAGTGTAGGACGTATTTGGCTATCCTACAGCCACATTGGTTTGCATGGATGGGGCTGGTAAGGCTAGAGGCACTCTGGGGTGCTGGTAGTTGTGCAGCTAGACATTGGATCCTCGGATATCACATGGCAGTGTCATGGTTCCCTAGTCTCGTGTGACAGGACAGTGAGCACAATAAAGTAATTGCCTTGGTCTTAGGTGAGGGCATTGAGTGCTCGTGTGATTTTGTCTACAGATAGAGCACCAAATCAACTCTCTTTGGGGGTAGAGATGGGCATTCCTTGATGCTTCTCTCCCATACTTGACCTTTAACTTCTCCAAGATGGCATTACTAAGTTCCTCGACTGTCATGTTGCCAACTTGCTTGTTCTTGGATCCCACATCCTGATGATTAAATACTCGAGATGTTGCCACTACTACCGAAGCTTCCTTGGCATCTTCTGGTTGTGGCAACTTGAGCATGTTATCCTTATATTCAATCGCCAACTTATAGCACGTATCTAGAGTGGTTGGTCAAGCTAACACCATATAATCATGCATCTTATGATCTTGAACTTCTCTCTGAATTGATCATTTCTTGTATATCCTCTCTTATGTAGAGTTGATCCTTGCCTCTTGTTTTGTTGCTGCTATATGCCCTAGGTAAATTGTCCACCTCTTCTTGTGTTTCAAGCCTTTCATCAACCTTTGGTTCCTCATTGATGGGTTCTAGGGCTGGTATCTCTCCTTCTGTCATCCCCATCCACCTGTTATCAGTGGCATTTCTAGATGTTTCCATATCCTTGCCACGTGGTCTCAACAAATTCAAATTGTCCATTTCCCTCTGTTCTGCCATCGTTCTTTGCTCTTTCCTTCTTAAGATCAGTAGCTGCAATTGTTGCTCTACTTCATCCACCTTTAGGTCCACCTCCACTTCCTCAGATGTGGGAAAGAAGATTTGACCTGTCTTGGCATCATTTTCCTTATCCCTCCTAACCCTAGGGGTCATCCCACTAATCTCCTACGCTTGTTGATAGGCCCGCACCCGCAGATTGCGCTTCATCTTCCGTGTCGTGCTAGAGACCAAAAAGTTCCCCTGGCCATATGAAAGATTTTGTTGGACTTTGTAGGAGAAGTTGGTTTTTCTTCCTCTCCAAAGCCAGAGAATCTTAGACCTTCTTTCATGGATTCTTCGCTACTTGTTTCTATGGTGGTCAGATTTCTCCAAGCTGCAACACTCAATTGAGTGCTTGTTGAGCGACGTGAACCAATCGACACTTATTTGGTAGGAAGAACCTAGGTGATTTAATGCACTGTCATCAGGGGGTAAGGTCTTCTCCAATGAGTTTCCCCAACCTCAAGTGTATGAGAATGTGTTTCAATAGGCTAAATCACTACTCTAACCACTACGATTGGTTTTTAGTCGAGTTGACTCTTCTTGTCTCGTGAAACAGCAGATCCCCATGAAACAATAGAGTGTAGTTCATGTCATGAAGAACCAGGTGGTGTTTCACATTGTGAGCAACTTGTGTTTCACGCTTCGAAATTTCAACTTAGAGCTACAGTAATTTGAGTCGAGGCGACTCCTATGGTGTACTTATGAACTTATCTTACCATTGGCCTGACAACTCTTACTTTGTGAATAAGACTTTTCTTGCCGGTGATGTAGCAGGTCTTCATGAACTAGCAGAGTGTAGTTCACATTGTGAACTAGGTGGTGTTTCACGTCATGAACTAGTTTGTGTTTCACATTGTGAACTAGAATATATATTCATGCCGTGAACTGTTTCGTTGGCACTTTCACACGAGATAAGGTTTTTGGTGTTTCTTTGTGTTAGACATGTTAGGATAAGGCACCCTAACTTTAGCAATGCAATCTCAAAATTTTTGATAGATTGCGGAGAGTGTTTCACGTCGTGAACTAGTGACTACAGTTCACATCATGAATTGTTTCCTACACGTAAACGTGTTAACAGTCGCGCGTCAACAATCATTGTGAACTAGAATATATTTCATGTCATGAATTATTTTGCTGCACTTTCATGAGATAAGGTTTTTGGTGATTCTTTGTGTTTGACATGTCATGATAAGGCACCCTAACTTTAGTAATGCAATCCCAAAAATTTTGGCAGATTGCGGAGTGTTTCATGTCGTGAATTAGCAAACTACAGTTCACGTCGTGAATTGTTTCCTACATGTTCACGTGTTAACAATCACGTCAACAAAATGATTTTTAGAGTGTGATTTTCCTATCCAAAAGATCTAGAAAGGTTATGCCAAGCAATTGGAATGCAATGCAACTCACCAACACAACCAATGGTTCTTTGTTTTTGTAATTTTCGTGATTTTTTTAGAAAAAATAAAATAAAGCATGTCACCAACTGCTAGCTCATGCTTGCAAAATTGAAGACAAAAAATAAAATAAAATTGAAAGTAAAACTAAGTGCAACTTTCCTCTAGGCAATACCAAGTACTCACCCACACTTCCAAACACACGATTTTCCAGAACTACTCTAATTTCTTCTCTTCCACACAAACCTTATCTACATAGTCTTTCATAATGCACCTAGTGAATCTTGCATAATGGGAGCTAGAGCTCTAAGAGGATGGAAGAAACAATGGTGTTTTCTCGGCCGCGGTGCCAAAAATGTTATGGGCTGTCGCACCTCCCAAGAGAGAACTCTCTACCCATTCACAATCGGAAGAAGCAATAGACTATAACTATCGTTGGGTACCTACCAATGCTTCGAGCTCACGTCCTTGAGGCTCTCCAAGCTCGCTTTTGGAAGCTCCAGTCCTCCAATCTCCACCTCCACCAAAATAGGATTAACATTTGCATTTTACATTCGGTGTCCGAATCATTGTATCTTCATTCTTGAACCTAACATTTGAACATGAAATGTTATCTATGTACCAACACTAGGGGAACATGACGAACGATCGATCTAACCACCCTAGTAGCTCTAGATTCTAGTTTGGAAGCAGACTAGGAATCCTTCATAAGGATACTGGATTGGGTCTGTGGGGCATTAGCCTAATTCAATGTCCAAACACAAAAATGGCCAAAGAAGAGCATGAAGCTTTTATATAGGAGAGTCAAAAGGAGCCAAAGGCCCCAAGCCGTAAGACTAACATGTGAGAGAAGGGCCATGTGAGTGAACCAGCTATTGGCCAGGCCAATAACACAGGGACTGGTGAAGCGTACATTTTATAATGCTATGACTTCCATATAACTAACCAAGTTCTAGTCTTCATTGACGTGAACATGATACTCTTGGAGAGAGGGCCACCAATACCATCATTGCGAGCTAGAATTCTTAGACAACCCATGAGTGGTATTGAAAGTTAGTGGGAGGAGTTTTATCTAGACTTTGACACAGGACTATGTAGATCCCAACAAGGGACATTGAAAGGGTTAGATCTTTAGCCATGACCAGTGAGATAAAAAGGCTCATAAGAGTGCAAGAAGCTACCAGAGCTCAAATAGAGTTGGTGAGGACTAATCCATCAATTGTTGCGATTGAAAAATCCTTCATAAGGAGGCTTAGAGTCAATAATAAGGAAATGAGATAGTATGAGGATTCCTCATGTGACCTCTACACTATCATAAATATTCATAGGAATATGCAGGGATTGTTTACAACTCCTTGAAGCACCCCCTAGTGAGCAAGTGTTACTAGCCAACCATGGATCAAATTACTTATGTAGATGAGGAAGGTAACACATATACCCAAACACTTTACCACTGAGGAGGCAAGGAATATTGAAAGGTCTAGGCAAGAGGGGCATCACTATAACCTACAAGAGTGTAAGGACATCACAAGGAAGAGAAGGAAAAACCTCTTAGGAGAAAATCACATCAAGAAGAGCCAGTCCAATGGAAGAGCAAGAACTCTTCATCTATAGCCATAGACAGGATGTCAACTTTTGGTTTCCTTCCTCACATTGGACCCAATAATTAGGGAATAAAGTACGAGGGAAAACAATGCCATCCAAAGAGAGGTAGTACCTCTTAAGAGAGCAAAGGTGCCCATAGAACCCATAGTACTAGCTCAAGGAGCCTGGGAAACTAAAAGACCATATAGCCATGAATAGAACGCTACAAGCCTACCAGTATCTAGTGGGATACTAGTAGCGGGATACCCAATGACACATAGGGACAATGTTCTCCTAGAACCTTTACTAAAAGCATCAATTGGAGTACCAGACTATGGGTACATGGGACCATCTTACGTACAAGTACATCCTAGAGTTAAACAAGGATACATAGCCTCGATGGCTCTAGAACCAACAATTGAGCCTCTAGAACCTAGAGCATGAACTCATATTCTTGACCAAATGAGAAGAGTGCTAGATGCTATTCCCATGGTTATCATACCACATAGAGGAATGAGAGACTAGTATGTTCATGGCCATATGAGGATTAGAGACTCATATATCAGAGCTAGTGTCAACAGATCAAGGGATCCCTATAACCAGCTAGCTGCATTTGAATAAATTTTAATGGTTGAGAGAGTAACCGATCCTAGAACTAAGATTGATACCTTGACCTTAGAAGGAAATGCTCTTATGGTTCTAAATGCTAGAAGATTCACAAAAAGGGACCATGGAGGACATTGAGTTAGCATCATTTACTACAGGCTTCCCAAAGATCTGTGTGAAGTATAACTTTATTACATAGTTGTATAAACTCACGAAGCAGCTTAAATATGAGTCAATAAGAGATTGTATAAATCGCCTTAAGAACTTGAACATAGGAAAAATCAAGCAAACCAGGCTAATCTTGTTATTCTTAGAGGGTTTGAGAAACAAACAATTACATGATGCATTCTATATCAGAAGGCACAAGATGTTAGTGGAGTGATGTGATAGATTTCGATGATCACCATCTCTTCCATGAAAAGCAAAAGACCAGACTCATTGGTCAATATGGAACCCTAGTCAAAATCTAGGACACTAGAAAATCGGAAGAGCCCAAAAGTAATGAAGACATTTCTAAGGAAATGATCAAAGGGCTAGAAGAGGTATGGAAAGCTGTATTCCATCCACATTAACATGGAACCCTAGTCAAAATCTAGGACACTAGAAAATTGGAAGAGCCAGACATTGCTAAGGAAATGATCAAAGGGCTAGAAGAGGTATGGAAAGCCGCATTCCATCCGCATTTAGCCCCTAGAAAGAAATGACTTGGTGTGCAATTTTGTAGAAGCAATCACTGGGTGCATGAGTGCCCAGTCTTGAGAGCAAGATGGAGAACCAATGGTGTGGGTATTGTAGAAGATATGGAAATCACAAATCATCTAACTACTACCATGCATAATGAATGGCAAGAATAAAAGAAGTGACTGCATAATGAATGGCAAGAATAAAAGAAGTGACTGCATTACTGAAAACTCCTCAGTCAGCTTTACCAGCCCCCCAACCTACAATTTGGAGAGCAAGATGGAGAACCAATGGTGTGGGTATTGTAGAAGATATGGAAATCACTAATCATCTAACTACTACCATGCACAAAGAATGACAAGAATAAAAGAAGTGACTGCATTACTTTGCAACTCCTTAGTCAAGCTTTACCAGCCCGACCTCCAAACGCTACTCTCATGTAGCAATGGACCCAACATTGGTGAGAAACCCATATAGAACATCGGATGTAGTACCTCCGGTGTCCAGCTCCCCAACCAGTGTAACACCACAACCAATGCCACTAGGAACCACATCGATGAGGCTAGTTGAGATTGAACACATTTCCACATGAATCATTTAGCATGTTTGAATTCTATATTGACTATCCAAATTTAGTCAATATAGTCCCTAGGAGCCTACCCATAAGTAAATACCATTTAGGATAACCAGGACAAATGATGTGGGATACATAATAGTTGACAACATTAATGCAAATAGCATCGAGGGTGCTTATAGGAGGCCATAGGACATTACTAGTCTGAGGAGAGCTCATCTTGCTTGTTTTAGATGTCAAGTATCCCACATGGTGACAGAAAGGAAAATCTTGAAGTAGTAACAACTAGCTCGCCACCTTTGGATAGATGGTGTATTAGGTGTGGCATAGATCACTTGATTAGTGTGATTTCCCGCATAAGCCTACTACTCCAAATCCATCTACCATCACACCGCAACCACCACCAACTAGTTTCTGCATAGTCAATGTTGTATGCCAATCTTCTTTAGAAGAAGAACACAAAGTTCTAGCAAGGATTGTGACTAGGGCATAGGCCCAGCAAAAGCAGGATTAGGCTAGTCCTAAGTCTACCACCCTTGCACTAAAAGCTTCCAACCGGAAGCTTCCAAGAGTGCTAAACATAAGAGATGAGGCAAGGAGCATAGCGAAGGAAAAGCTACATTGCTTGTCCCCCAGAGCCAACAAAAGCAATAAAATCAATCAGGGGCCTCAAAAAGTCATAAAGGTAATGAGACAAGGGAAAAGGACCCAAAAGACCATCCATGTTATGTTGAGATTGAGTATGTTCTAGATTTAGTAAGTCAAATAACCTTAGATGAAGAGAAAGGATTAAATGGTCCTAAGAGATGGACCCATCCTGACACAGAGACAACCGCATAACTCTGGGAGAAAGGATTAAATGGTCCCAAGAGGGCGTCGATGTGGACATGAAAGATAATGTCCCTCGGTAACAACAACTCAAGCAGTCCACTTATGCCAAACGTGTGACATAAGACCATCTATGAGGAAAGGGCTAGCATGGAGTTGTACCCCTCCCAGAGCTAGAAGACTCTGAGAATTGGATGCATGTCCTTGCTACCTTGGACATACTTCCAAGATGCACAGGAACCTGATTCGCCATAGCTAACGAGCAAGAAATCATGCCCCTCTACATGCTAAGCACTACATTTATGCCCAAAGTCACCAGTCTTGAGCCTGGGATTAACAATAGAGAGGAACCATTACGGGGAAACCATCCGCACACGAAACTCGTAAACCCTATGGGTTCCTTGGGGAAGAGGCATACGTCTTCCCTACTGACTCAAAAGTGCACTGGTTGAAATATGTAGGAGCTGACACGCCCACGTACCTCAGCCAAGTTTGGCAAAAGGAGCTCGTCAATGCCTCCTTCCTGGTTTAAGTTGGGGGACCTCAAAATAGGAGCACTTTCCAAGGCTTTCTTTAGGGTGGTATGAGCCTGTTGGCCTTCGTTTGTCCACTCAAAGAGAATCAAGAGTCCATAAAGGGGGCAAGCTATATAAGAAAAAATAAAACGTCGATAGTAGCCAATGTGTCCCATGAAGTGTTGGACTCCTTTAAAGTTGGTTGGTGGGGATACCTTAAGAGTAATCCGCACCTTGCTATCATCAGTGGAGATTACTTGTTTGGAGACAATGTGTCCCATGATAACTCCATGCCTAACCCAAAATTGGCATTTGAGAGAGTTTAATGAAATACGGTATAACATGCATCTTTCTACCGCCTTTTGTAAGCATTCAAGGTGTCCTTTCCACGTGGAATTGACACAAAGGTCATCCATAAAGACCTCAAGGAATTTTCAAAGATACTCCTTGTTGTAGGCCATGCATATCAGACGCTGGAAGGTGCCAGGGGCTTTGGTCAGCCCAAAAGGCAGCATGACGCGGTATGCGTAAGTTTCCCATTCAAAAAAGCAAAGGCCATTTTGTGTTGATCCCTAGGGTCAAATAGTACTTGATTACCAGAGAATCCATCCAAGTAGGCTTTCTTTCCTGCGCACGACTCATTTGTGCACATGCTCTGTGAAGGGTAAGGGAAAGTGATCTTGTATAGTGGCAGCATTGACATTTTTGAGGTCCACACACACTTGTACCTTCCCATTCTTTTTGGGTACTATCATTATGGGTGATACCCATTCCGTGTGCTCAATTAAATAGATGAATCCGACGTCAATGAGTCGATCGATCTCTTCCCGGACCATCTTAGAGTACTTTGGATTCATAGGGTAAGCTCTTTGCTTGGCCGGTCTTGCTCCATCGAATGGCGTGTTTGACTACTTCAGGAGGTACACCCTTCATATTCGTGTACCTCCAGGCAAAGCAATCCTGTAATTATATGAGTAGAGCAACAAGTTCGGTTTCTTCCTCAGTAGAGAGGTCATCCCCAATGTATATTGGCCACACGAGTCTTCGCCCGGGCCTGCCAGGTTAATTTCCTTCACCTTGGCTGGGCCATCATATGAGGTTCTTACCTGTCCATGTGGGTCCTTTGGGCCAAGTCATATTGTACAAATTTGTCGACCATCTAGAAGGTTTTGAAGTGTCTGGGCACTTGTTTATTCTCTTCTTCCCTAGCACTTTCTTCTCATATCAGTTTTTGGGCTTCTTTTTCTGCCAGTGCTAACTTCTTGTTCCGTGCTTTGCGCGTAGAACGCCAATGCTTTTGGGGTTTGGGTTGGGGGTCAATGGGCTAAATCGGCTTGGGAGTGGTCGTGTGGACCAGGAGGGAGTTGTTTGTGAACTCCTTTTGCCATATTTTAGTTGAAGTGTTCATGTACTTCAATCGCCCGTACGTATTTTAGCAAGTGGGTGTTTGAATCGGTAGGGAAAACATAGGATTCTTGCCCAGGGAATCCATCAGGTTTGCGAGTTCTATGTGAGCATGTTCCTCATGATGGTTCTGCCTTATTGGCCTTTTCAGGTTCATGAGTGGCAACATCAGGCAAGTATGCAGTGCTAAGCATGTAGAGAGATGTGATATCCTCCCATCGGCTGTCGCAAACCTAGTTCCTGTGCACCTTAGAAGTATGTCCAAGAGGTAGCAAGGACATGCATCTAATTCTCCGAGTCTTCTAGCTCTGGAAGAGGTGCACATTCCTTGCTATCCTTTTCCTCATTTATTGTTTTATGGCACGTTTAACACAGGTGGTGTGCAGTGGATCGGGTGGTTGTTATTGAGTCCTCTGTAAAGGTTTGGTCGCTCAGGGATGTACCTTCCATGTGCATAGGTTGATCTTAACTATTTGATCTTTCCTTTGAATGTAGATGTGGTTGATATCCCAGTCATGGATCGTTTTAGTTTCCCTCATGAAGGGTCGTCCAAGGATGCAGTCATATGAAATTGGCTTGTCAACTAAAGTTTATCACCACAAAGGTGTGGCGGAAGGTGGTTCCAAGGATCTTTATTTTTAAATCCTTCAATAGACCAATGGGTCTAGCAGTGGCTCCATTTAGTGAGTTTCACCAATAATGTCGTATCATCCACCATGGGTGGTGCTCCCCATTTTTTCTAGCATTGTTTGGTAACAATGCTCACTCCTACTACCCCCCCATCTAGGGTTGCACTCACCTAGAGGCCATCAACAAAGGTTATTGGCAATGCAGCATTGAGTTCATTGCCTTCAAAATATTATCCAAGTTTATTGACTCAAACTATCGGGGTGCCAGTGATCTTGTGGGGTTCGATGAGTTCATCTTCCTGAGTCTCAATAGAGCTATCTCTCGCTCCACGAATTTCTACATGCCTGCTGTGAGGCATCCCTCTATCTAATATTTTAGATCCTTCCATACGCTTGGGCTGCCTTGAACCAAGGCGCCAATGGGGATCTAGATTTGAGAAGAGAGGAAGGAAGAGAGACCTGCAATGTCTCTGGGAGCAGATGATGTTCCTTGAGGAAAGTCGCCTTGGCTTGTTCTCAATATCTTATTCATATAGGGTAGTTAGATTGGGACCTCTATGTCTGTTCTCTTGAGATGGTCATCCCCTAGGTTTTTTTAAGATATTCAGCTGCTTGGTTTCCCTGGCAGGGGTAGGTAACACAGTGGGTGTTGCTACTTCTGTTGGCCTATTAGGGGGCGACTTCTCTAGGAGCTCTCGATTATATACCTGAGCCTCTTTAGTAGGTTGCATGTTGGGAGACCGAGAGTCATGGATCTAGGTAAGCAATTGGAGGCTCATCTTCTATCTGGGCTTGACAGTCCCTGACCAATCCCTGGGCTGCCCAAGAGCCTTCCCTTTTCCTTGATGGGATGAGGGTATTCGGCTAGCTTTTTAGGAAACCAGTTAGTGTCAATTGGCTCCCTAGCATGCGTGGCTAAAGGTAGTAGATGTTCCTCTTCTAACAAAGAGGTTGATGCATGGGTGGTTGTGCCATCTTTCGAACCACTTTTAATAACTACCCGGCTATCCGCTTTGCTAATTTTTGTGGTTTTTGTTCTTGAGCGTCTAGTTGCATGCGCTTGTTTCGGGACACCATTTGAAGGTAAAACCTTTGCATGTCTGTGGTTTTGTGAGGTCGATTCCTCTTCTCCAACGTGAGCTATGACCCTCTATCTATTCTGGAGTCGACTCATGGCATTGAGAGGGACTGTATGGATGAAGCCATCTCTTACACTTAGCAAGTTAATGCTTGTGTTGTGAAAGATCCCTGCCCCCTCTGCGCAATGAATTCAGGGGTGCTAGTAGCGGAAGTAGCACTTCTTGCGTAGGGCAAAGCCTCTCACTTGGGGCCTTGCCCACGGATATCCGGACAAGAGACTAATCCCTCGGTTCTTCCAAAACCAAACCCGGAAAAACTTCCCTCGCCTAGCAGACATAGGCGATTCCTCCAGGATATTTTTATTCTAACGTAGTCAAGAGCCTTAACTAACCAAACTGATCTGACCAAACTCGTAAGTCACATGGTTAGATCAAGGAAAAAACTTGCACTTGGATCATAGAGTCCAACGCTTTTTTCCTCAAGGCACAACCGCCGCCGTTGATTCTTTTCTATAGAATAAGGGGTATCCGAGATTTACTTCAACTATCGTAACTTAACAGAATTGAGTCTCATTTTAGGGATCCATCAGTCCAGCCTAACCCCACCATCCCCAATCCCATGGATTAGCCAACCACCCAACCACTATAGTGATAGGATCCATTTAGAAATTTGGTTATGTTTTGTCCTGGGTACTAGGGAAAAGAGTTCCCAGGCCCCCTAGTAGCTGGCGCTTCAAGCAAACTTCAAGATAGTCACACCACTTACACACCCAATATGAAATTGCCTATTTCACAGATTCAACTGTCTTTAAAACAATCTTTTAATGAAACCATAGTATCACTGATCATAATCTCCCAAAATATCCAGCTTGAATTCTAATTTCCAATCATTCCTTTATCGGTGTACCTATGGCATCATTGGCAACCAGAACGCTCACCACATGTTCACTCAGGGGCCTTTTCAATAGTTCCTAGCTCATAGTACCCGGCAATATGATCACATACGACAATCCAGATGGGCTCTCCATTGAAGATCAGCAAGATCAACCAATAGATCCATATAAAAGAGCCATGGACTCATTTGTTGAGGACCAGCGAGGACAATCAACCAGATCCATGCCCGAGTTCAGAAAATAACTCTAGCATCCAATTATATCTATTCAGATCCTCATCACATCACGTGACATCCATCCTCATCACATCTCATCCATTCACATCTACCCATATCCACATCACATCACATCGCATCCATTCACATCACACCTCATCCATTCACATCTACCCCGATCCACATCACATCACATCATATCCATTCACGTCACATCTCATCCATTCACATCTACCTAGATCCACATCACATCTATCCATTCACATTACATCACATCCATTCAGATATCATCATATCCCATTCACATCTCATCGCATCATCTCATTCACATCTCATTGATCAACTGCATGATGCTGCCTAGCCCTGTTTTGCCTGGACTGCGCTTCTTGCAAGAGCTTGTTGACTAAAGTATCATACTTGACAACATCAGGTCTGTCCTCAGTAACAAGTCTCCACGTGGAAGCAAAAGTCTGATATGACTCAGGTAAAGCATCAAGAACAGTCTGCACAAGAGAATGATCAGGAATAATCTCACCTGCAGAAATCAACTGTTCCTTGAGATCTTTAATCTCACCAAGAAAAGCATTCATGTCATCATCTTCCTGCATAATCTTCGATTCTAGCTCTTTACGCAGGTAAGAGAGTTTTGCCTCGTGCGACCTGCATACAAACCAGCTAGAATATCCCAAGCCTGTTTTGCTATTTTAGCTGAACAAATATGTGGGTTGATGTTACGTTTGACAGAAAGTGCAATCAAGGCATGAGCCTGCGCATCTTTACCATCCCAACAACGAGCTTGTTCAGTAGTGGGTAAAACAACAGCAACAGTAGAGCTGCTAGAACCTGCAACATCCTCAACAGATCCTACATCCACAGAACCTGGACGTACATCCATACCCTGCACAATGTTCCACACTCCTTTTGCAACTAAAACATGCTGCATCATGTATGCCCAAAGTGGGTAGTTGCTGTCTTCATCCAATTTGTCATCAGCAGCAGACAACATGTAAAATACATCATTGCTGTTATCAGCCATGGCCACTGACTGAAACTGATGCAAAAGCTACCTGTAATGAAGCAAAGACTGAACAAAAAACAACTCGTGCTATGTAGCACGGTCCACACAATAGAATACGTATGCCCTTTTTGCACAAAACTGCACTGTCGAAATTTCTGCATAAAATGACGAAAACACCTGTGTAGAGCTTGAAATGCAAAAACAGAGCCCGAAACGACCTCAAATGCAATTTCTGAGAACGCTAATCCCTACGAGCTTATCTGCAGAGTATAGGAACCTGCAAGCACTCGTGAAAGCTCACCTCAATCGGAGAACATGAGTCGGAGGGTGCTAGTAGTGTAGCCCTGGGAGCCGATGCCTGCTCTGATACCAATTGTTGGAATTAGGGTTGCAGGAAAGCACACCAAGCTTGGAGAAGAAGAAGCAATAATGCACACAACACACAATGTATTAGATTGTGTCAATGTACAAAAGATAAGTTAGCCCTAGAATGATGGGTGTATAAAACTGGCATTAACGATGACCTCCCAGATGCATGTCTTTTTAAAATTGACATAGTGCCTGAGTGGAGCGAGGAAATATCAGAATACCTAGCTCATGATTTTCGACAAGATCGACCTTTGAACAAAGATAAGATATGTTGGCTTATTAAGCTGGCCGCACCATATCAATTGATTGCAGGAGAACTATTTAAAAAAAGCAAAGACAATATCCTCAAGAGATGTGTTAAAGAAGATGAGCTTGTCTCATGATTTTATAAGAAGCACACTCGAGAATAGACGGAGGACATTTTGCTGGAGATGTTATGGCTCGCAAAGTGCTTCAAGTAGGGCTATGGTGGCCTACATTATTCAGAGATGCCATAGAATTTGTGAAACGATGGGAGGAATGCCAGCGGTTTGCTATTCCACAATAGAAGGACATGATGCCACTTATGTTGAGATATCGAGCTCTAGTGAGGCGGTGGACACTGATGACCCGCCTGGGGGATAGGCCCCGCACTTACACCACTGGCATGGTTGGTGAGATCTTGGGTGATATGCGGCGAGTGGGATGACAGGCTGTGTGACAGCCACTCTAGAGACTGGCATAGTTATAGCGCTAGCTCATTTAGTCGGGTTCACACTATAGAGAACCCGTGTATGTATTTGGTTGAGTACCTTTCATATTGTGTGTACTCTTATTCTTGTATATGGTGTGTTGAGTGTTGAGTAGAGAATAAGAAGATTTTCAGCCTCTCACCTTGTGTGTTCTCTATTAGGGTTTGCCTAAGGTCAAATGGAGGGGGAGAGTACTTCTCCAATGAGTTCTCTGAATTTTTGAAGAAGAATGGTATTCGGAGACAGTTTACATGCAGATACACTCCGCAGCAAAATGGAGTTGCTGAGCGGAAAAACAGGCACATTGCTGAGATTGCGCGAGCATTGATGGAAGAGAAGAATATGCCGCATTGCTATTGGGCTGAGGCTGTTTCTACAGCAGTATACATCATGAACAGGAGTCCAACTGCAGCCATACATGATGTAACTCCAGAGGAGAGGTTTACTGGTAGAAAACCAGATTTGTCTCATCTGAAAGTTTTTGGATGCATTGCATATGTGCATGTGCCAGATGAGCTGAGAACTAAGCTGGATCCGAAAGCTGAAAAATGTGTGTTTATTGGATATTCCCTTGAGCAAAAGGGATACAGGTGTTATAACCCTGCTACACGTGAGTTGAGGGTAAGCAGGGATGTTGTCTTTGATGAGATGAGCAGCTGGTATGCTGCTGAAAAAGAAGTTGTTGGGGCTGATGTGAGTGGAAGTGTGGTTGCACAGAATGCAGGTCAGCAATCACAGTCTTTGAGTGGACCAGCAGAAGAGTCCTCATCTAGTGGGTCTATTGATAGACCATGGAGTGGCAGGCTGCGTCATAATACCAGCCCTGCAAATGTGATTAGTACATCACGTAAAGGAAAAGAGAAAGTGGTTGAGCCCCTTGGTATGCCTGACATTTCTGCAGGGCATTCTCATGTTGATGGAGAGTCTAGTGGCTCAGATATGAGCCTTGATGAGGAGCTTGGGATCCCAGCTATGAGAACACCTGGTGTAAAGAAGGCTATGGAAGCCATGAATGAGAAGCTGCGAAGATCTGGGAGAGTGAGAAATCCTGTGCAGAGATTTACCTATGATGGTTATGTGGCACATCACTATGCATATATGGCAAAGGTTGTGCAGGTTGTTGAGCCCACATGCATTGATGAGGCTATTGGAAATGTGTGTTGGGAGAAAGCTATGGATGAGGAGATGGATGCACTATATGGAAATGAAACTTGGGATTTAGTGCAATTGCCAGAAGGCATTGGATGCAAGTGGGTGTACAAAGTTAAACATAACAGTGATGGAAGCATAAACAGGTACAAGGCTAGATTGGTAGCCAAAGGATATGCGCAGACATATGGGATTGATTATGAGGAAACTTTCAGCCCAGTTGCCAAGATGGCAACGGTGAGAGTTGTGATAGCAGTGGCTGCATCAAAGCAATGGTCTTTACATCAGATGGATGTAAAGAATGCATTCTTGCATGGGGATTTGCAAGAAGAGGTGTATATGTTGCAGCCACCTAGTTATGAGGATGTGGGTCACCCCGAGCATGTTTACAGGTTGAAGAAAGCCTTGTATGGCTTAAAGCAAGCACCAAGAGCATGGTCTGACAAGATTTCTGAATATCTTGTCACTATTGGCTTTCATGTAGCCAATGCAGATTTCTCATTGTATGTGAGACATGGTGATAGAGGGGTTGTGCTTGTTGTCATCTATGTAGATGACTTGATCATTACGGGGGACCATGATGCAGAGATCTTTGATGTAAAGATCTTGCTAAGACAAAAGTTTGAGATGAAGGATCTGGGGGAGCTCAGATATTTCTTGGGCATTGAGGTGATTAGGTCACCACATGGTATTGGATTACTGCAGAGACAGTATGGCTTGGACATGTTGTCCAAGTATGGTATGACAGGCTGTAAGCCTATTTCTGTGCCATTGGATCAGAATGGCAAGTTGAGTGCAGATTCAGGAGAGATCTTGGAGGATCCTACTATGTACAGGAGCATAGTAGGAAGTTTGATCTACATGACGATCACCAGACCAGATTTGAGCTATGCTGTTGGGTTGGTGAGTCAGTTTATGCAGGTTCCACGAAAACCGCATTTGGATGCTGTGAGACGCATACTGAGGTATGTGAAGTCTACTTTACATTGTGGACTATTCTATGAGACTGGGACAGAGATATGTGTACATGGGTACACAGATGCTGATTGGGCTGGTAGTATCTCAGACAGAAGATCTACCAGTGGATTCATGTTTTCTTTGGGGAGTGCTGCTGTGACTTGGAGCAGCAAGAAGCAGCCTACGGTTGCTCTATCGAGTACGGAGGCCGAGTACAGAGGAGCTGCTATGGCAACATGTGAGGTAGCTTGGTTGAGAAAGCTACTTGCAGATTTGGGTCTATCAGTGGATAGACAAGTTGTCATTTTCTGTGACAACATTAGCAGTATACAGTTGGCCAGGAACCCAGTCTTTCATGCTCGTACGAAGCACATAGAGGTCCACTACCACTTCGTCAGAGAGAAGGTCTTGGCAGGATACCTTGACCTTGTCTATGTCAGCACAGAGGATCAGGTAGCTGACATCTTCACCAAAGCATTGGGTACAAAGAAGCTCCGCAGATTCAGGGCTTCGCTTTTCTGTACATGAGATGGAGTTGAGCTCGAGGGGGAGTGTTGAGATATCGAGCTCTAGTGAGGCGGTGGACACTGATGACCCGCCTGGGGGATAGGCCCCGCACTTACACCACTGGCATGGTTGGTGAGATCTTGGGTGATATGCGGCCAGTGGGATGACAGGCTGTGTGACAGCCACTCTAGAGACTGGCATAGTTATAGCGCCAGCTCATTTAGTCGGGTTCACACTATAGAGAACCCGTGTATGTATTTGGTTGAGTACCTTTCATATTGTGTGTACTCTTATTCTTGTATATGGTGTGTTGAGTGTTGAGTAGAGAATAAGAAGATTTTCAGCCTCTCACCTTGTGTGTTCTCTATTAGGGTTTTGTGAGTGTGTGTGTGTGTGCTTGCAAGAGCTCAAGCTCTCCTCCCCCCTGCATCTTTTCTACTTACCCCTGTAATTGTGAGATAACCCTTTGAGAAATGGGGTATTGATTTTGTTGGACCTATTAGTCCAGCAACGCATCCGTCTCATAGGCCCGTTACGTGATCGTGGCGATGGATTATTTCACTAAGTGGGCGGAGGTGAGAGCCTCTAAAAGAGTTGATGCTCGAACTATGGCCAAGTTCGAGCTACTGGTCAACAAGTTCTTATATGAACAGATCATTTCTAAATTTGGCTACCCAATGGAATTAGTCAATGACCAAGGTTCACATTTCATCAATGAGGTGATTGAGTCATTACTCATCACTGGATTCCTTGTAGTCCATCGAAAATCATCACCTTATTATCCAGAGGCAAATGGCTAAGTAGAAAGCACAAATAAGATTTTTTGTGCTATCTTGACTAAGACTTTAGAAGCAAGTCACACAGATTGGGAAAACAAGTTGATTGTAGCATCCTGGGCCTATCGTACATCGTATAAGGTACAACGGGATACACACCCTTTGGTTTAGCTTATGGATTTTTTAGTTCCAAGCTTGCGTATTTTAGTATAGGAAAGGCTCAGAGAGAATGCGTTAGCCAAGAGGTTGGTTGATTTAGAAAAACTCGATGAAACCCGACTAATTGCTTTGCATGGGCTTATGGTCGTAAAACTACAGAGAAAACACTGGTTTGACCATAACCTAAAACACAAAGAACTGGAAACAGGGGACCTTGTCCTAATGTATGATGTTGGAAACACCAAGAAAAATAAACTCAAATACATAGGGTTAGGGCCTTTTAAAGTTTCCGAAATCACCCCTCAAGGGTTAGTCCGAATTGAAACCATCAATGGGGTAAAAATGGAGGGATATATCAACGGAAGTAAACTAAAAAAATATTATGGACCCCTAACCTAGGAAATGCTCCCACAAGGGCATCTTCTAAAACAAAGAAAGAGCTAGTCAAGGAAAACATGAGACAAGCTCAAGAGGAAGCCAAAGCAAAACAAATATTTCAAGGGAGAATGCTACATGTGAACATGGCTTTACTCACCTTGCTTGACAAGGATGATCTAGATATTGACCCGGTATGACTCAGTGTAAATGTCCCTACAAAGGGTAATCACATAATGAGCATCACATTAATTGATTAGGGGGTCAAGTCATAACTTGATTTCCTATAAGACATGGGTAGCTCTAAACAAACCCCCCTAGAGGCAACTAATGCACAGGTTTGCAGTGTGCATCCATCCGTTACACAAATAATAAGATTTTTGGATGTTAACATCTCTATCAAAAATAATCCCTTGGTTGGAAAGGTATTTGTTATGCATGTATCAGAAACCATGAAAGAGGAGGTGATTCTTGGACGATCCTAGATTTGTGCCAACAACTATCACATCCAATGGGTAAAATGGGAAGTAAAACTCAATGATGTGGCAAATACACCATCACCCTTCCATTATGGAGTCCATTAAATAAGGGAAAATAGGCTGTTACATGCGACATGGAGCCACCAATTCCAAGCAAAGGGGACGAATCAACAGAACAGGCATCCATGTCAAAACATCATCCTCAATCAAGAGAGCCACAACAAAGGCAGCGAATGTATTCGGTAAGACAACAATGGGTTCCCAAGTCCCAGCTTCAAGGACAAGGATACTATGATAAGGACAAAACCCCATGGGTGTCGAAGCAGGAAAGCAAAGCTACATGCAAAAGAAAAGGGAAACAAGCCAAGGAGAGGAAGCAGAAACCCAAACACGCGCGAACACCACTCGACATTCAAAAGCAACGGGTCAGAAAAGACTTATTAGCGGCACAGGGCTACTATCAAGGACATGCAAAGGTATGGGTACCAAAAACCAATCCAAGATCCAATGTGTCATGTACCTCCAAATAGACGAGAGCCATAAACACAATCAGACTATGGTCCCAGCTAAATCAACTGTCAAGGCAATACTAAAATTGGTCTAGAAGAAGAAAACCGCTCAACCAAGTACACGAAAGAGTGCGACCCCTCCAATATCACCCAACCAAAGAGATCAAATTGAGCCAAGTGGTGGAGCAAGGTAATGCAGATGTGCACTCACATGTACATGAAACAAAACAGGTTCACTAGGATTTGATAGACGTACTCCTCCACTGGATGGAAGGAAAGCTTAGAAGTTCTCACTTCAAAATAAAGCAGTTACACAATACCACATAACCACAAGCTCCAAAGTACAAAATTGGTTCCCATGGTAGTAAAAGGGAGGAGGGTGACAAGAAGTACCTAGCTCCAAACAATAACTCTAAAGAAGTACCTAGCTCCAAACAATAACTCTAAAGAAGTATAAGGTAAAGGGGTATGCATTTCATGCCATGGAACATGTTCATACATTCACATGTACGTTCGACTCCTCTTGTTCGACTCCTCTAATGCATTGTGAGTGGCCTTGGAATGTTTGAGCATATAGGAATCCATAGGGTATCACCATTTGCACGTAAAAGGAATAAGGCTAGTTCACATCTTGAACCGTTCTCGGCCGTTTCACATGGTGAAACACTCGGAGCTGTTTCAGGTCATGAAACACTTCAAGCTAGTTCATGGTCGTGAACCGACTCATGCCAGCTCATGCTGTGAAACGGTCAAAAAGCCTCCCGCATATCGTATTCTGACATGTGTCATACCCATGTTACAAATGGCATCCTCCAATGCAAAGTGTGAAGGGAACCCCCGGCCACCAAGCTAGTGCAATAGGATCATTGGCCCCGTCAAAAGAAAGCAAGTGCAAAGGGGCACAAAGTTGACGTATCTAGGGCCATATTCACATGATTTACAAGGGACAATGATCAAAACCAATCAAGGTACAATCATCTTCTAGTACCACAGCCCGGAGTGCCTAAAGATTCTCAAAGACACTGATATGCATTATAAGCTGGAGAATGTGGGGCTAGTAAAGATGGTAGAGGTACTCCCCTGGACAATCAACCCATCATTACGTGCAAAATATATCAATACCTCCAACAAGAATACAAAAAGGGGGACCATTACAAAGCCAGATGGATGTTAAGAATAGGTTCTCATCACTGAAGCCATATGGATGTTAAGAATAGGTTCTCATCACTGAAGCCAGACGGATGTTAAGAACATGTTCTCATCACTGAAGCCAGATGGATGTTAAGGACAGGTTCTCATCACTGAAGCCATACTCAAAGATGCACTACAGTTGCCCCCTCCCTTTTAGTCACATGTGCACTCATTGGATCAAATGCCCATGGAGGATATGCTCAAGAGGGTCTCCTTTAATTCCAATGGGGCTGAGTATGAGAACATACAAGAGGAAGAAGATGAAAGAGCCTGTCGAGCCATGTCAATGCTCATGCAAGTGAAACCAGTTGGTGTATAGGTACAACAGGATTCCTCTCCACAAAATTGCGAAAGTACATGAGGAGAAATCCAACGATTGGGCATGGTACATCCACAGGGAAATGGAGAACTATCTCCAGTCTCACCTGTTTAAAGTATGCAACCCTTACCTCCTCAGAAAAGTTCTAAGCCATGCGGGTAACATCCCCATATCTGAAAACACTTAGGAATCAGAAATATCACAAGCCAAAGGAGAAATGGAGCCAACGGCAAACATACCATAAGAGCTGCAACAAGGACAAGCTATCCTTAAAAGATAAAGGAGTTTATACAGGGCATTGCCAAGGGGGTCAAAGAAGGTAAGAAGAGAAGGAAGCCTAAAAAGATGAGGGGCAGCCTACAGCAGCAGCAGGTGGAAGAGGAGACCAAGCGTCTGCAAGCAAAGGTTGCCAAAGACATTGCCTCATACCAATAGACTCTCAAGGAACACCAACCAACACAAGAGGTAACAACCACAAAATTTGGAATGGGGAGCATGAGCTTAATAGGGATAACACAGCTTGGAGCCAAACGGTGCCAGTGAGAGTGAAGATCATCCTAGCATAGGACGAGTTACTCCTCACCTTGAGATAGGAGAACTAGAGGCTCAGTGTATGGATAGACCACCTGTCCTAGAGCAAGACCCTACCTCCCCTACCCACCATTCCACAACAAATAAGCCTTGCTTCTTCGAGGTTCCGTAATTTTATTCTAGGAAATGCATATTCAGACGAGCCACATCCCAAGGAAAGAGATATGGAAAACCAATAGGAAAGAGAGCCCACATCGCCTCTAGACCCTACAATCGAAATAGGGCAAAGTGAGAGTACTCACACCCAAACTCATCCACGAGTCTGGAGGGCCATGCCTGCCTCAGGGATGGCCAATTCATCAAGCCCAAAGACCAATACTAAACCCAGGGCCAGAACCAACTCTTCAAGGGCCCGAGATGTCCTATCGAGAGAAAGGATCTACACAACCCCATTGTACGAGCTTGGAGCACCAATATACCAACAATACCCACCTCACGGATCATATCCAAGGTACCATATGGGGCCACATGAGGCACAGCTCAATCTTCCCATGAGACAAGGACCCCATATGGTCAACTATCCACCTAGCCGATCTCTTCCACCTATTGCTCCCCAACTAGCACCCGCTCCAGCCATGGCAAGAGGGCTAACCCTTGAAATGCTAAGGATAGCCATGGAAATAGGGAGGGGGGTAGTTGCTGTCATTACACCCCCAGAACCAGCTCAACCAGTACAAGGACCCAAACAAGAGCGGAACAAACCCGCTAACATCTCTAAACTAATCACTAAGGTTGATGGGACTAGAGTCCCCATACCAAGTTTAGAGATGTTTAACCAGATTGGTGAACCCTTCGGCCATGTGGATAACCAAGTTAAGGTGAGTGCCTTTGGCCTCACCCTCAATGGTAAAGCCAGCCAATGGTTTAGGTCTTTGAAAATAGAAGATAAGGCCACCTTTGAAGCCTTGAAAAAGAGGACTTCAAGGTTGGATATTCTCATCAAGGAACCGCATGGAGTCCTGTTGAACAGTTACATAATGTTAAACAAAAAGATGGTGAAACAATCCAAGATTACATCAACAGGGTAAGATATCTCCACTCCTGTTGTAGTGCCAGAGACAAGTTCTCTGATGAAAGGCTAATTGGGAGATTCCTGGAAGGTCTAGAGGACGTACCCCTACATAATTCCTGGAAGGTCTAGAGGACGTACCCCTACATAATTCTTGGAAGGTCTAGAGGACGTACCCCTACATAATTCCTTGTATGCCTTGGCCCACACCTCCTTCGAGTAATGCTGCAGGTGTGCTATGGACTTCGAGGACAACTTTAAGGAAACGCATTCTTGAGAACTTCACGACGGTACATCGGAAGCCTCATTCAAGACCACCAACACCATATCTAAAGGAAAAAGCAAGGAGTCCCACCTCGGGACAATAGACAATAGGTTGAACAACTAGCATTAATGTAGCAAATAACCCAACATAGGACAACCAAGGCCGGGATCGGGTAGGTCAACCCCATCTCTACCCTAAGAGGGAGCTAGTATGGTGCCCAATTTGTGGAGCTAACCGTACTAGCATAGAGTGTCCTTATCTACGACCCCGTCCCACCCTCTATTGCACATACTGCCAAAGATGGGGCAATCATGAAATCACAAACTACTATTAGCAAAACAAAGGGCTGATCAATCTCAAGCCCTACCTCAAGCCCTGCTAGCAAACCCAAGGTAACCAACATACCTAACCAAGCCAAGGAGTGGCCCAAAGAGGAATCCTTAATGTAGCAAAAATTCCCTTACCACCCCCAATACTCCCACCTCAACCCCCATTGCCATGAGTCACACCTGTTCGTTAGCTAACCCTGGCAAAAAATTTTAAAGAAGGGGATGAGGGAGAAGTTGTTGAAGGTCCCACTTACGAGCCTATGGAGCCAAACAATCCACCCTCCTAGATTCTAAGCCACTACGTGATGGAGGGTGACCAAATGTTCCCTACATAGTTAGCCGCCCTGAATACTATGGCTAAATGACCACCCATAGAATGTTACCATTGCGCAAGACCTCACCGAGTGGCTAAGTGTCCAATAAAAAAAGGGATGGCAAGTACCTCTGTAGGCGCTTCTACATCAACCCGTTTATGTGCTGGGTGTGGGATAGACCACATGTATAAGGATTGTCCTCAGAGTAGGGACAATAGGAAAAGTTCATGAAGCTAATCCCAACATGTAAGATTCCTCCCTCCAGCTTTTGAGGTGTAAAGGTGTAAGAACCTCCCCTTCTGTTCTTGAAATTATTCCCCTCTCTGAAATAGGAGAAAGATCTTGTTTTACCCTGTTTTAGCCTAGAGAGAGATAATCCAAAATTGAGATATCTTTGGATATAAGAATCCTCCTAGTGTCTAAAATGGATTCCCCTAAAACAGAAGTTCAAAATGAACTTTCCAATGTGCATTAGGAATTAATTGAAAATGGTATAAGGGACCTTAGCCTAAGGGTCTACATTTTCGAAAATTTTTGGATTATGGTCCAATTAAGGTTCCAATGGGCCAATTGGATTAATCCAAGTGTTGGGATGAGATAAATCCAAAGAATAAAAGAAAATACCCAAAAATGAGTAATTGCTCACATAAGATGAAGAGTTGATTGAGTACAAGGTTTATTAGTTAAAAATTATGAGATATTTTGGAATAATGACGCATTTTTACAGCTTGGTAAGGAGAGGGGGACTCTTGAGGTAGGTGCCTTTTTCACATGTGTGGAAGGGTTTTTAGTTCAAAAAAATTGTGATATTTTTATCTCTCTTGTCTCTGGATTAAACCAAATAAAAAAGGGAGCCAAACTGGTCCAAATCTTGTCCAAATTGAGTCAAACTAAACCTGGAAATTTCTAGAACCCAGTTGGACTTGGTTAGTGGCCTCCCTCACCTATAAATAGACCCTTAGTCTTTTCTAAAAAAATATTGGAACTATACCATATTAAAATAATCATATTTTCTATTATCCCTTAAATTTTCCTCTCTCTTGGAAGCCTGGAGCTCTCTCTCTCTACAACAACTCTTGGAGTTTCTCTTCTCCTCTTGGTGGACCAATTGATTGGTCGAGGGCTTCACTGCTAGAGAATCAAGCCAAACATGGAGGTAATTTTAATTTTTATGGTTTTTCCAATCTCAACCCCTCTCAAGCTTGAGAAGTTTCTAATTGGTTGTTTTAAATTCAAATCAAGCTTTCCCTAAGAAATTTAATGTGTAATCAAGAAAAAGTTAATCTTTATGCTTATTTAAAATGCTTTCTTATGGATATCTCTCTCTCAAAAAGAATAGTCATTCCTATGGCTAATTCTTTAGCAAAAGAACACTTCTCATCATTGATAAATTCTTAATTCAAAATCAAACTCTAAGCTTGTTAAGCTAAAGAATAAGAAAATGGTATTTTTATGCTTTTATGTTAACAAAATAATGGTTAATTCTTTTAAATTATTTATAAGTAGTTAAAAACTACTTTAATTGATTCTAAATGGGAAAGAGATAATCCTATCAATTTGGGAAAAGAGGAATAATGGAAATAGCTTAATCTAGTAGAATAATCATAATTAAGTTTATGATTATGGTTAAAATTATGATTTAAATTCATAGTTTAGATTTAAGCTTAAGAATAGATCTTCTATCATATTTGCATTACAATGTTTTATTCTTTTAAGAAAAAAATTAAAAATTATCAGTAATAGCAACAAAGCTATGGCAAAATTTTCAAAAAATACTACATATCTTATTTTTATACATAATGCTAAAAGAGGACTTCCTACCATATTCTAGGATTGGACATCCTATGCAAAAAGAATGATTTTCATTATATTCATGAGAAATAATTTTTGCTACCCAGCAGAGAAGAAGTGGTAAGGTAGCTCTTTCCACTGTTTCTTCTCCTATTTAAGGTCTGCAACTTCTTCTCCTTCCACAGGTAGCAACAATAGGTCTGAGAAGGCTCTTGATAAAGGCAAGAAAAAAATGAGATACAACTATTGTAAGGCAACTGATCATGTCATTAAGAATTGCCCTACGCTAAAGGCTAAAGAGGCAAATAAGAAAGAGTCAAATGCAGCCACAATAGCAGATGCTTCTACAAATGCAGATTCTACAAATGTTGCCCTAAGCTAAAGGCTAAAGAGTCAAATGCAGCCACAATAACAGATGCTTCTACAAATGCAGATTCTGCAAATGTTGTGCAGGATACAGAATGGGCATTTAGCGTGTATTGCCAGTATGATCCATCTATACATGATGCATGTTTGGCAGTTTCTGTTGACTCTCATGTATGGTATTTTGATAGTGGTGCTACAAAGCACATTACCTCGCATCGTGATATATTCACTTCTTGAGGCTGTACCTAATGGGAATACTGTCACATGTGCCAATAATGCTTCTTACCCAGTGAAGGGCATTGGTAAAATTATGCTTACTGTTGCAAATGGTAGCGCTTTCACACTTTCAGATGCTTTGTATGTGCCAGGGATAAAGAAGAATCTATTGTCTGTCTCTGCGCTTGCTAGACTTGGACTTGTAGTCAAATTTATGGATAACAGATGTACTATTCATGATTTGACTTCTGGTGATACGATTATTGTATCTGGCACCTTGTTTCGTGGGCTGTATAGGCTCAATTCTTATGACAAGTGTGTGGAAGATTCAGCAAATGCAGTTTCTGAGATGAAAAGGCAGTTTCAGATGCAAAACTATGGCATGCTCGTTTTGGTCATCTGAACTTTGCTAGTTTGCTGCGTTTGCAGAAATTTGATATGGTTGCTTTATTGCCCCCTCTTGAGGCACCATTGAAACATGTTTGTGAAGGTTTTATTTTGGGCAAAATGCAGCGTTCTGCATTTCCAAAAGATGGTTCTGTGCGGGCCGCTCGCAAATTGCAACTTGTACATAGTGATGTATGTGGGCCTATGCAAACTCCGTTGTACTTCGTGACTTTCATTGATGATTACTCAAGGCATGCATGGGTATATCCACTCAAGGCAAAGTCCGAAGTGTTTTTGTGCTTCAAACAGTTTTTGCTTATGGTTGAAAATCTATCCAATTGTATTGTGTGGGCACCCTCCGTTCTGATCGAGGGGGGGAGGACATGTCTAAAGAGTTTGATGCATTTCTGGCTAGTCGTGGGATAAAACACCAATGTACAGTGCCGTATACCCCTCAGCAAAATGGTGTTGCTGAGAGAGAAAAAACATGTCACTTATGGAGATGGCACGATGTATGGTCAAGAGCCAAGCTTTGCAACATGCATTTTGGCTTGAGGCTGTCATGTGTGCTGCATATGTACTCAACAGGTGTCCCACTAAGGCCTTACAGTGTGTTACTCTATACGAAGCTTGGCATGGCAGGAAGCCTTCTATTGGTCACTTGCGTGTCTTTGGTTGCTTGGCCTGTGCTTTAGTGCCTATGTAACAATGTAGAAAATTGGATGATAAGGCTGTCAAATGCATTTTTGTTGGTTACAGTGCTGAGAGCAAGGATTACAAATTGTATCATCCGCAGTCAAAGCGTATCTTAATTAGTCGAGATGTTGTTTTTGTGGAAAATGCTATGCAGCCTTTGTTATCATGTACCAAAGTGACAGGTGTGAGCTCACGGGATATATTTGATACATTGTTGCCTCTGTTTATAGGTGGGAATTCAAATGTAAGTCTTAATGAGGCAAATATTCAGCCTATGCAGATTTCAAACGATATCATAGATCAGCCCATTTCTGATGCAGATTTACAGGATGTAATTTATGAGGATAGGGCTGAAAATGAGCAGGCTAGAGGTATGCCTAAATGGCTGGTGCAAACCTTGCGTGATAGTAAAATTGATGCACCTATGTCTAGTTGTACTCGTTCAGGTTTTCAGCATGCCTCTTATGCATCAGATTGTTATGCTTTGGCTGTGTCTAGTATGTGTGAAGAGGAAGAACCTCTTTCATTTGATGGGGCACAAAAATCAGAAAATTGGTGGCTGCAATGCAAAGTGGATATGATGCTATAATGAAGAATGGTACATGGTCTTTGTGTGATTTGCCTATTGGTAAAAAGGTCATTGGATGATCATTAGGTTGAAACGAAAGCCAGATGGCAGTGTTGATCGCTATAAGGCTAGACTTGTTGCAAAGGGTTATGCTCAAGAAAAAGGCATTGATTTTGATGAGACCTTTGCTCCCACTTGTCGTATGACTACCATTCGTAGCATTTGTGCATTGGCAGCTCATAATGGTTGGAATGTACATCAATTGGACATAAAGACTGCGTTCTTGAATGGAGATTTGTATGAGGAGGTGTATGTATCGCAGCCTCGTGGTTTTGTTCAAAGAGGGCAGGAAAACAAAGTGTGTAGGTTGAAAAAGGCTTTATATGGTTTAAAGCAAGCTCCACGAGCTTGGTATGAAAAGATACACATGCATATTTGACTGCACATGGTTTTCAGAATAGTCCACTAGAAAGCACTTTGTATACTAAACGTGTGGATGATGTACATCTAATCATTGCTCTATATGTCGATGACATGCTGCTCACAGGACCAAATGAGAGTCATATTGCTGATTTTAAGGCTGATTTGAATGCCTCTTTTGAGATGTCAGATTTGGGGCATTTGCATCATTATTTGGGGATACAATTTAAATAGTGTGATGGAGGTATTGCTTTGTGTCAGACAAAGTATATTGAGACATTGTTGTGGAGATTTGGCCTTGAAGACTGCAAGCCTATTGATACTCCAATGGAGACAGGTTTGAAGTTGAGTCTTCATGATGCTAGAGATCACTTTGATGTCACACTCTATCAGACAGCTGTTGGTTGCCTCATTTATGTATGCATTACGAGGCCGGACATTCAGTCTGCAGTCTCACAGGTGAGCAAGTTTATGCATAGCCCAGGGTCTCAGCATTGGAAGGCAGTTAAACGCATCTTTCGCTACTTGAGTGACACCATACATCTTGGGTTGTTTTATCCCAAAGGGAGATCGTTGCTGCTAGATTTACATGCTTTTTCAGACTCAGATTGGGCTGGTTGCTATGACACAAGAGTGTCCACAAGTGGTTTTTGTTTCATGCTCGGTAGCTCATGCATATCTTGGTTGAGAAAGAAGCAACCTACTGTGGCCACTTCTAGTTGTGAAGCTGAGTACAGGGTAGCTTTCACAACTACGGTTGAGTGTGTGTGGCTCAGACGGCTAATGGCTGACTTGGGTGTTGGAGTCTGCCACCTCTATCTACACTGACAGTCAGAGCGCATTGGCAGCTACGAGAAACCCAGTTTTTCATGCTCGCATAAAGCACATTGAGGTGCATTATCACTATGTCAGGGAGAGACTCTCAATAGGAGAGATCAGCTTGGCCTATGTGCCAACACAGGACAACCTTGCCGATCTTTTCACAAAGGCGCTTCCTTGTGAGAAGTTTGAAGCTTTCCGCAAAGCTTTGGGCTTGCTCCCCTTTGTGGACTGATCTACTTCGGGCATGGCACTTCCCTATACATGACTGCCAGCTCTCGTTCACTCCATCACTCCCAGGGGGGGTTTGTTGCCATATATATAGGCAGTGATGTGTGTGAACACACTTAGGACCGCAGGGGCACTTTTTCCCTCTTTAGGAGGTTTTTTCCCCCGGCTTGTATATACGCCCATCATTCTAGGGCTAACTTATCTTTTGTACATTGACACAATCTAATACATTATGTGTTGTGTGCATTCTTGCTTCTTCTTCTCCAAGCTTGGTGTGCTTTCCTGCAACCCTAATTCCAACAAGTTTGCAGGTTGTTTGTTTGGAATTCTAGACATGTTGTGTTCCTTTTGTAAGATTCCTCCCCCAACCCCCTTTTTTGATGTCTAGTATCTTCCCCTGTAATCAATCCCTCTTCAGAAATATAAAGACCTTGTTTCTAACTGTTTTAGCCTAGAGAGAGAAAATTATTCTAGAGAGAGAATATTCAGATTATGAATATTTTTGGATAGAAAAATAACTCATCTTATTAAAATAAGTTCCCCTGAAACAGAAATTCAAAAAGAATTTTCCAATGTGCAATTGGAATTAATTGGAAATGGGTATAAAGGACCTTAGTCTAAGGGTCTAGATTTTCAGAAATTTTTGGATTATGGTCCAATTAAGGTTCCTATTGGCCAATAGCATCAATCCATGTGTAGGGAGGAGATAAATCCAATTTGTAAAAGAAGATACCCAAAAATGAGTAAATGCTCACATAAGATGAAGAGTTGAAAATGTACAAGGTTTATTAGTAAAAAACTATGAGCAATAAAATTTTGACACATATGTAAGGAAGGGGAGTTCTTTAAAGAAGGTGCATATTTCACATAAGATGAAGAGTTGAAAATGTACAAGGTTTATTAGTAAAAAAAAACTATGAGCAATAAAATTTTGACACATATGTAAGGAAGGGGAGTTCTTTAAAGGAGGTGCATATTTCACATGCTTGAATGAGTTTTAAACTCAAAAATAATGTGATATTTTTATCTCTCATCTCTCTTGAACCAAACCAAATCAAAATGGAACCAAATCAAATCAAAAAGTAACCAAACTAGGTCCAAATCTAGTCCAAATTCAACCAAACTAACTTGGAAAATTCTAGAATCAATTTGTTTGGTTAGGAGCTCAATTTTTCCTATAAATAGAAGCCTCCCTTTGTTGAAAAATATATAGTGTCTTATGCATTGTTACTCTACTCCACCTAAGCCAAGAATTGTGAATTCTTTAATAATTCACTAGTTTTTGATACTTCTCTCTTTCTTCAATCCCCATTGGTGGCTCCATCAACATACTAAACCAATTGATTGGTTGGGGGCCTCTACCGTGAACAAAGAATCAAGCAAATTATAAGATAAGTATAGTGAATTATGATCTTTTCTATAATTTCTCAATAATTCTCTCTTCTCAACCCCTCTCAAGCTTGAGAAGCTTAATTGGTATGGTTTTTGAAATGCTATTGAAGTTAATTAATTAATGATAGTAAAGAATTACATAAAATTCTATTTATATTTAATTCTAATGGTTTTTCTCTCTCTCTCACTTAAGAAATGGTCATACTAATGACCCTTTTCAATCCAAATGAAGCTTTTCATAAGGCTTTTCCTTAATCCAAGATTAAGCTATGCTTGAGGCCAAATTAATGGCTCTTTTTTCTATGCTTTTACTTTATGTATAATGATGATTCAATCCATTATGGATTGATGATCCAATTAGAGACCATTCTAATTATTTCCTTAATGATAAGCTTTATCCCTTAGAAAAAATTGAGATTTATAGTCATAGTAGCGGAGCTATGGCAAAATTTTTATAGAAATTACGCATAAAATAATTTCATTCAAAGCATAAAAAGAGGACTTCCTACCATATTCTAGGAACTATCATCCTAGATTAATTAAAAGAGTTTTATTATGCATGGAGATGTGGATGTTTGCATGTAGATGTAGATGTATGGATGTGAGTATGAATGTGGAGGTGGATGTATGCACGGAGATGTGGATGTATGCATGTAGAAGTAGATGTATAGATGAGGATGTAAATAGAGATGTGGATGGATGCATGTAGATGTAGATGTATAGATGTGGATGTTAATGGAGATGTAGATGTAGATGTATAGATGTGGAAGTGGATGTATGCATGTAGATGTAGATGTATAGATGTAGATGTGAATGGAGATGTGGATGTATGCATGTAGATGTAGATGTATAGATGTGGATGTGGATGTGGAGGTGGATGTATGCATGTAGATGTAGATGTGGATGTGGATGTGGAGGTGGATGTATGCATGTAGATGTAGATGTATAGATGTGGATGTGAATGTGGAGGTGGATGTATGCATGTAGATGTAGATGTATGGAGGAGAATGTGAATGTGGATGTGGATGTATGCATAGAGATGTGGATGTATGCATGTAGATGTGAACGTACACATATAGATGTGGATGTATGGATGTGAATGTGCATGTAGATGTGGATGTATGGATGTGGATGCATGAATGTGTATGTAGATGTGGATGTGAAAGTAGATGTATGGATGTAGATGTGGATGTATGGATGTGAATGTGGATGTGGATGTGGATATGTGTATGGATGTGAATATACGATATGTGATGTGAAGGAATCTGAAGTGTTGAGATGGAAAATGATGTGATGGGATGAGTATACATATAGATGGAATATGGAATAAGTAATGTGGATTGATGAGGGATAATGTGGAAAAATGAAAGTTAAAATAGAAACTGTATTGTAAACTGTTTGTAAATGCTGTTTGTAAATGACTGTTTTATGTCAAGAATGCTGGGGGAGCATTTTGACCATCTTGTGATTAAGGTCGTGGAGACCTAACTGATAAAGTTGCAACTGCTGAGACGGAGAGTCAATGAAGGACGTCTCGCGTAGCAAGGTCGGCCGAGGTCTTGACCAGCCTCGGTGCGATTAAAATGGTGAGCTTCCGGTACGGTGGATGAGGGGCCAAGGAAGCGGCCTATGAGTGAAGCGCTAGGTCACCTGCGAAGGATCCTAGAGGGTGCTGACCATACGGTGCTCGGGCTCTGGATCGCCTAGGACACCCACGCATGCATCGAGGAAGATATTGGAACAAGAGTAGGAGTTGTTTTCTGAAATCGGGCATGGATCTGGTTGATTGACCCTGCTGGTCTTCAATGGATGAGTCCATGGCTCTTTATATGGATCTGTTGGTTGATCTTACTGATCTTCAACGAGAGTCCATCTTGATAAGTGATTATATTACCGAGTATTATGGGCTAGGGATTAGGAAACGGCCCCTGAGTGGACAGGTGGTGAGCGTCCTAGTTGCCAATGATGCCATAGATACTCTGATAAAGGAATGATGGAAAAATTAAGAATCAACTGGATAAATTGGAAGATGGTGATCAGTGATACTATGGTTTTATTAAGGGATTGTTTTAAACTAGTTGGATCTGTGAAAAGGCAATTTCATATTGGATGTGTGAGTGGTGTGACTAGTTTTATTTTTGCATGAACATCCGGCTAGGGGGCCTTGGAACTCTTTTCCTTGGTACCCGGGACAAAACCTAACCAAATTCTTAATTGGATCCCATCACTACAGTGGTTGGGCGGTTGGCTAACCCATGGGATCGGATGGGGTTAGGCTGGACTGATGGATCCGTAAATCGAGACTGAAACTTTTGTTTTTACGATAGATAAAATAAATCCCAGACAGTAACTGTTCTATGGATAGGAATCAACGGTTGTGCCTCTTGAATGGGGAAAAAAGCGTTGATCCCAATGATCCAAGTGCAAGTTTCTTCCTTGATCTGACCAAGTATCTTATAGATGTAATTGGATCAGCTCAATCAGAAATGATCTTTAGAGTAATAAGTTATCCTGGTGGAATCGCTCGTGCTTTCCGATAAAGGAAGTTTTTTCAGGTTCGGTTTTGGAACAACCGACGGATTAGTCTCTTATCCGGATATCCGTGGGTGAGGCCCCGAATGTGGGACCCCTGTCCCGCGCGCGAGAAGTGCTACTTCCGCTGCTAGTATCCCGAATCTGTTGCTCGGTGGGAATAGGGATCTTACACCTTTTCTCACCGCCGTGACCATAAAGTTGAATTCCAGGAGTAAAAGCAACCAGCGTGACCGTAAAGTCTAATTCCAAGAGTAAAAGCAACCATCGAGTGATTCTCCCCGTGGTGCAAGGCATATTCACATACAAACTTGTTGGTGGCCAAATAAGTAATGTTGGTTTTTCTTTACAACATAAACCATGGCCAACCCTTCACACTCAATTGTGGTGTATTTTATCTTTACATCAATAAGTTGACAATTGGAAAAGTAAATTGGGAATCTTATTAGGTTGTGCCAATACACATCCTATAGCAAAATTCGATGCATAGATGTCCACATGGAATAGAAGATCCCAGTTGGGTGGTCTCAGAATTGGTGCATTAGCCCTAGTGCCTTCTTTAACTTATCATATGCATTTTGACATTCCTCAATCCATTCAAAGACGATGAGTAGTCTATAAAATGGCCTGGAGATTTTAGCATGGAATATGATGAATCATCAATAATACCCAATGTGTCCCATAAACTGTTGTACACCTTGGTAGTTTGTTGGTAAGGGTAATTCCAAGCTTCGCTTTACTCTCTTTAGTGGAAATACCATTCTTAGACATAATGTGCCCTAAGATTATATCATGTTTGACCCACAATTGTTGATACTTTAAAGGGTTTAAGGATATATAATATAATTGGTATCTCTTAAACACCTTCCTTAAGCAAGACAAATGATCAGCCGACGTGAGTGTGCACATAGATTGTCAATGAATACCTCCAGCCACTTTTGCAAGTAGTCTTTGAAGGCCGTGCACATCAGCCACCATTGGAAGGTTGCTGGGGCATTGGTGAGGCCAAAAGACATATTCTTATAAGCATAGGTCCCCCACATTGTGTTGAAGGCCATCTTGTGTTGGTCTTCTGGTGCTATGGACACCTGATTGTATTCTAAAAACCCATCTAAGAAGTTGTAGGCTTCCTCACCTGTGCTACCCATTCTAGCAGGAGATAAATGGGTTCTTCTTCTTCAGCCATAATTAAGTCTTTATCAATGTACATAGGTTTGGTATCCTCCCCTGGCTCTACGGTTTCTACCTCCTTAACTTCCATTAGACCATCATAGGACGTGGATTGGCCATTTTCTTTCACTCTTTTGGCTGTCAATTGGACCACTTTTTGTTCAATGGTGTAGGTTCTGAAATGGTCTGGCAAAATGAGAGCAGGCCGCCTGGCTTGTCGTCCTCATCATCTTCTATCCTAGCCATCGCCTTCTTGCCTCTCGCTTGGGTTCAGTTAGAGCCTTATTTCATTTATTTGTCCTACCTTGGTGAGTTTGGACGTATCAAGCTCTTGAGCCATGGTTTTCTCCTCTTGTTTTCCTGCCAAGGTTATCTAACTCAAATCCTCAGCCCTGTTCTTAGAAAACTACTCATGCACCTTGGTTACTTTGAGATATCTTAGCCATCGGGAGTTTGTGGGTTTACTGCATAATAGGGAATTTTGTCAAGCAACATACCTCTTTTGTTGTCACCACTTCCTAAGGTCCGCTGTTACGACCTTGTAGTCCTGACCCTTCTACGCTGGAGGCTTCATCCTCTATTTCCTCTTCTCTTGATTGCACATCTATACCATGCATACTAAGGTGGTGGTGGGAATGATTCTTGATTCAACTTATTTGGTTCCTCTGGGGGACAACACATCTATGGTGGCTAGTACATGCATCCAGTTTTCACTAAAGTCTGGACGTGGAAGCATTGCGTACATTTTGGCCTCTTCCTATTCTCATGAATTCTCCCTAACTGGTTAGCAGACTTGCAAGGATGCGGTTCATTCTGTGGTGACCAAATCATCTCCAAACAATTGCCATTCCATGGGGTCTGCCTTCCATGTACGGAGATCAATTTTTAGACTTTGCAAATCCCTTTGGTTTAATGCCCAATCGTGCACCACCTTGGCTTTGCTCATGAAGGGTCCACCTAAGATAATATCGTAAGAATCTAGCTAGTGTAGAAAGTCCATTACAACAAATGTATGATGGTAATGGAATGAAAAGACCTTAAGCCATTTTTCAATAGCCCCATAGGTCTTGAGGATGATCCATCCACCATCTTGACAATTAGATCTGCCCTTTCTAATTCCAATTTCCCCCAGTTTTTCCAACATCTCTTAGTGCTCACACCTACACCTCCATTCAGGATAGCACTCACACCTACACCTCCATCCAGGATAGCAAGTGCTTTGTACCTGTTATGGTGGATTGGTATTGTGGCATCGTGTCATCACTCTCATAATACCATCCCAATTGGTTGACAGGTATTTTGATGAATTCAAGCACTAGGTTCTTTTTTGCTAGTGGTGCCTGGCTCTCCTTTGTATTGGACATTGGGTTCATTCTTCCTTTTACCTAGTCCTTGACATCTGCCCCCCATGATGTCGGCGTGTTGTATAGAAATGGTCCGAGAGCAGCATTTTGATAATTGTGGACAGTATTGCTGCAAGACTGCCTATGTCTCTAGGTTCTTTGGCAAGTGAGGGCTCCTTCCATGTGCTTGTCGCATATTCAACCCTAGGGAATGAATGGATCAACAAATCTTGATCTGCCTCTTCAAACATTCTTGCCATGAGGTCACTCTACTATGAGTCCCTTGTTTGGACTCTTCTGGGATTGGAGTAGGCACATCCAACTTCCTTTCTTTAAATAACTCATTTCATGGTGGATACATGATATCCCCAGCCTTGTTAGCCCTTAATTTGGCATCATCGCTACGTTGGCATTCCTCAACAAGGGCCTTAGCTTCCTCCAGCTTCTTATTTCTTCTTTAGCATTTGGATATTCTCCAACACCTTTGGGGGTTGTTGGTCTCTCTTTTAGCTGCTTATTTTGTTTTGGCACTTGGTCATCTCCTTCCTTTGATTGGGTGGATCCGGTGTCAATGGTATCTTCCTCGAATCCATCCTAAATAATGACCATGGAATCACCCATGCCCACATTTTTCACTCTTCTCCTTCCTCTTAGAGGTTGTAACACCTCCTGGGTTTTTCCCTTTGTCCACCTGTTTTGCTTGGGCAGGTGTTAGGACATTCAGTGTGGCATGATGTTTCCAGGCTGCACACTTATAGTCCTTATGGTGGCATGGTTAGAAGTAGAAGCAGAGCCATTGATGCGATATGGGTAGTCCTTGATCAAATGATCAACACCACACTTAACACATGAAAGTGTTAGCATGGCATTGGTCTACATTGCGATTAGCTGGGTTTGGCCACATTCTTTAGAGGACACTCCGCTACTCAATGAGGTCCATTACAATGGACACTCCACTTCTCGACGAGGTCCATTACAATGGAAACACTATATGGGTCCCCTTCTCATAGTTGAGTTTATGTCTTTTCCTTTCCACTGTACCATGGTTTGAAACCCTCATGCTGGTGTGCTATTTTGTAAGACACAGGACTCTGATGTAATCTCTATGGGTTCCTCATAGTAGTTGTCATTGGCTTCTACCTCGCGCATGACTTCTCCCTCTTCCAAGGGTTCTTCCTCGATCAACACTTGGTTGATCTTGGCCTATGGAGGCTGTGGTGGTAGGACAAGTGGCAGCAATGGCAACATGTCCTGCATTATGAACGTCCCCCTTGGTAAGTAGGATGTATTTGGCTGTCTTGCAACCACATTGGTTTGCATGGGTGGGGCTAGTAAGGCTAGAGGAACTCTAGGTGCTGGTAGTTGTGCTAAAGGTTTTCTCCTCGGATATCTACACATGGCAATGTCATGGTTAGCTGGTCTCCTGACAGTGTGCACAATAAAGTGATTTCCTTGGTATTACGTGAGGGCATTCAGTGCTCGTGTGATTTTTCTGCAGATAGAGCACCAAATCAACTCTCTCTAGGGGTTGACATGGGTATTCCCCCTGATGCTTCTCTCCGATCCCTGACCTTTAATTTCTCCAAGATGGCATTGCTAAGTTCCTCGATTGTCATGTTGCCAACTTCCTTGTTCTTGGATCCTACATCCTGATGACTAGATACTCGAGATGCTACCACTACCGAAGCTATCTTGGCATCTTCTAGTTGTGGCAACTCGAGCATGTTATCCTTATATTCAATCTCCATTTTACAGCACGTATCTAGATTGGTCAGTCGAACTATCACCACATAATCATGCATCTTATGATCTCACTCCCACCGAAAGCAGAGCAATAACTGATCATTAGTTAGCCTTTCCCTCACTTTGCATCTTGAGTTCAAGTGTTTGAGCCGAGAAACATAATCTCGCATATGGACTCATTTTCTTTTTGCTTGATGTTGTGGAGCTTTGCCATAGGAGTCCACCTATCACCACTTTGAGCAAAGCTCGATATAAAGACATTCATAAGTTGAGTGAAACTAACTTTATCCTCAAGCTTTAGGGTTTGATACCATTGGTGAGCTTTCCCTTCTAAGGTCAGAGAAAAAGCATGTATCATGGTTACATCACTCACTAGCCCACATGTTTCACAGGTTGACTCAAAGATTTCTATGTGTTGGATTCGAGTCCCCATCACCTAAGAATTTTTGCACTAGCTTTGAAATGATGTGTGGTTTCATCTGAGATGGTCTGGATTCAAGGGCAGTGCCTAGTTCCCTAACCATGCCTATGCCCATTTCTACAGCCATATTCAACAGATCCACCCTTGTGATTGCATTTAGATCTGTGTTAGGATCCACAATTGGCCTTCGAGGAGATACCCCCCACCTAGACCTCGTCCTCTTCCCGCATTGGTTCTTCTATTCAATTTGGGTCTATGGTTGGGTCTGGATAAATCCTCATCACCTGGCTCATTTGTTAGCAGCCTTAGCCCCCCGACTTTGTTGGATTAAAAGTTCCATGCTCTACAAGAATGTGGGATCATTGATCATTTCTTGTATATCCTCTCTTGTGTAGAGTCGATCATCTCCTCCTACAGATGCCCTAGGTAGATTGTCCACCTCTTCTTGTGTTTCAAGGCTTTCATCAGCCTTTGGTTCCTCATTGATGGGTTCTAGGGCTGGTATCCCTCCTTCTGTTATCCCCATCCACTTGTTATTAGTGGCATTTTTAGATAATTCTATATCCTTGCCACGTGGTCACAATAGATTCAAATTATCCATTTTCCTCTATTCCACCATCGTTCTTTGTGTGTCAATCTCTTGCCTTCTTAAGTTTAGCAGCCGCAATTGTCACTTTGCTTCAACCACCTTCAAGTCCACCTCCACTTCCTCAGATGTGGGAAATAAGATTTGACCTGTCTTGGTAGCATTTTCCTTATCCCTCCTAACCCTAGGGATCATCCCACTAATCCTCACTGTGTTAGCATTCCTGAGGCTAGAAGGTTGGGTTTGTAATTCCGGTCTTAGACCGTGTCCTATGCTTGTTGACGGGCCCATGCCCATAGATTACCCTTCATCTTCCGTGCCATGCTGGAGACCAAAAAATCCCCTAGCCATATTTTGGAGGTTTATGAATAAAATTTTTGGCAATGATACATGCCTTAACTATTTCAAAAAACTTTTTGAAGCATTTGACATCAAGATCCACCATGAAGAAGATGTTTGGCTACTACAAAAGAGTCAAGTGGATGCCTGCATTGAAGCTAATGACCTTTAAATATACTTTTGCAATAGTATTCTAGATAAGCTACAAGGCTTTCCACCACACAACGGGATATCCAAAGTTAAGATACAACGTCATCCACCAGTATAATGTGTACTATTGCCCCATAGAGAGGGAGAAACACTTGTTTAACATCTACTATGCCCCCCTAGAGAGGGAGTAACACTGATCCCAAGAAAGAAATTGAGACTATGGAGGGGAATTTCATCAACCACATGCTAGTTAAACTTACAACATATCTTCCTACATGGTTGTGTCTTTTTGTAATTAGATTTTATAACCATGCAAAGTGCTTTAATGATAAAGGAAAATAGGTACACGCTAACTTACAACTTGGGTATTACCAGTAGCTACACCAAATCTTGGATATACAAAGAGTCCAGTAAGTTTTGGGCCCTAAATATTACTTGGGTGATCAGGTAATATAAACAAGAGGCCTTGTATATAGTCACTTTTGACAATACAAATACACATAATGCCATTTCTATAATTGAGTCTCCCTCTTGAGAGCTCGTGTGCAATGTTGTGTGATTTCTTGCTCTCTTTCTTTTTGTTGCATGCATTTGGGTTATAGAGTACTTGCATGATTACTATGGTCTCTTTTTTCTCTTTCCTTCGCTCTTATTTAGATTAGCATTTTATCGTGGGGTCATGCAATTGCTTGAGGGCATTAGGTCAAGGGAAACTCTTCAGAGCTTCTTCTCCCTCTTGCTCTCACCAAAATGCCTTTGGCTCCTATCAAGTGACATAATAGAAGGTAGAGTTGATCATCGTATAGAAGCTTCACATAGAGGATTTAACCCTCATGAGTTGTATTAGCCAGTAACCAAGAATAATGACCCTTGCACTTTCTTTATTCTCTCTCGTGCAAGGCTGAGAGTTCCCTATTTGGTGAACAAGACCAAATAAAGAGCTAGATGGTGAGTGGGTCCTTAAAGATGACGTCAAAGTGTAAAAGATAGTAGTAGAGGCTGGTACTGTAAATAGGGCCTAAAGGATTTTGTTTATAAGTTTTATAACTTGAAAAATCTAAGCATATTTTTTACTTCAATAGCTTTATATTTCTTGTCACCCTTGTAATAGCAAGAGGACCCAATAATCTTCACACATTCATTGATGAGGTCAATAGTAATTATTTCTAATTAATAAAAACACAACTTTTCATCATTGTTGTGATGGAGTTTTTAAATGTTTCGTTTAGTGTCTTCTTTTCAATCATTATGGTAGAATCTATAGGAATGCAACATTGAATGTCAAACATCTTGTATTTTGATGAAGGCCAGACCATACCATTTCCTATAAGAGATGGATTTCAAAGATGAAGAACAAGACCATAATGTGCCACAAAAAGGTAATCCATTTCCTAAGTGGTACATGCAATGAGGCAGAACCTCCAACCATCAAGGATGTGTCTCAAGATGCACCTCAAAAAGGTCACAAATCCAGAGGAGCAAAATAAGGCTCAAAAAAATCTTGTGAATTTTGTTCTCGTGATAAAGGTACTCAAGATTCAAGAGCCTACCACCTTTGTTGAAGCACAAGGGGATCTGAAGTGGATGGTAGCCATGTAAGCAGAATAATATGGCCCCATCCTCAAAAATCACACTTGGGACCTTGTAGATCATCCTCTAAGTCGTAAGGTAATTGGCACTAAGTGGGTTTATAAAGAAAAGTATATATCTACTGATGGTACTTTGGAAAAGTAAAGGTAACATTGGTTGCCAAAGGTTTTGCACAGGTTAAAGGTTTATTCAGGAGACTTTGGCTCCTAAATTTAGGCTAAACCATAATCTACACCATTTCTTACATTGGCAGCATAAGGGAGTGGCCTATTCTCTAAATGGGTGAAGGTTTTATTCAAGAGGCTTTGGCTCCTAAATTTAGGCTAAACCACAATCTACATCATTCTTACATTGGCAGCACAAGGGGGTGGAGTGTGCTTGCTTCCATGTGTGTGAGTGAGTCACTAGGGTGTGTGATTGAGTGAGAGAGGAGGGTCGAGCTTTCCATTGGAGTGCAGCGGTGACGTTGGAGCAAAGCTTGGTGTGTGGCTATGCAGCATCGCCATCTCCTACAAGAATTCGAGCACAAGCAATCCACAAGGTGAGTGTGACACATCTTGTTTATTACAATTGCAGGCTAGGTTATGGTAGACTAACCTCTTGGTTTGAGGTATTTATGCTCCCGAGTGCGATGAGGCAAGACCTCATGACATTTTTCTAGTTCCTGCACTCTTTCTATGGTGCAAGGGCTTCCCATAAATGGCACCGCTACTACCAGGGAATAGCCGTACCACATAGCCACAATGCATTTTAAATGTGCATGTGTGTATCTCTGAATTCTGTTTTCTGTCTTTGCAAAGAAGGGCATAAATGAATGGATGAAAATATGTTTATTTTGTGGCAATTTTTACACTTTGTTCAAATCCCTGCATATTGTTCAATTTATTATTGTTGTTCATTTCATGTGAGTACTACAATTAGTGCATTTATATTTGTTCTTTTCCCACATTACAATTGTATGTCCAATTTATGATTTTTAATTTTTTGGTTTTTGCATGTTTTTTGAATTTTGAAATCTAAAAATAATCATTTGAGCCTCCACACTGTCATAAAGATAAGCTTGAGATATAAAATTGAAAGAATTGAGTAAAATAGACCATAGAATCAATTTCCTAGCATAGGGATCACTCACTTTGTCTTCTTTGATGTCTCCATCTTCACAACCATGAAGAGAAGCCAGATCTCCTTGAACGTTATTACACTTTTCTTCTCGTTGCTCTAGTAACATAGTAGATTGTATTGTATCCAAACCAGCTTGAATGCAAAGTAGTTGATCTTGTTTTTAACTGAAATGCAATGATGAGTGTAGTTTATCTCCATCTACTGAAAGAACTTGAATATTAATATTAAAAACCCAATATTACTACATATAATTTTCATGGTTTGTAGGGTGTTCTGGTGACTTCTTCATGTGTATGATCTTTTAGGTTCACCTTAATGGTATTTTCCTCTTGATGGAGGTAAATGGCATCATAACCCCAATCGTGTATCATCAACAATTGGTGCATGAATGGTCTTCTAGGAATTATATCGTAATTGCTAGGCCTTCCAAAGTCAACAATAGCAAATTTATGTTCATAGGTTAGGCCACATGATGTCACCTCAATGTCCTTCCGGATTCTCATAGGGGTTCCTAAATTTTCATCTTCTAGCTGGTGGACTATTTTGGCTCTTTTAAGGGGCTTCCTTCCCCATATTTGCCACATATCGTTGGTCATAATGCTCACTCCTACTCCCCCATCAAGTATCGTAATTGTGGTTACTCCTTCCAAATTGATTAGAATAGTGGCATTCATATCGTTCCTTCATAGTACTTCCCAACCGCACTAATAGGTACATCCTTGAATGATGTCCGTTCATGGGTTCTCTTCTTCAAATTGGTTGGTTTCCTTAATTTCTCTAACAAGCTTAAGCTTTTCTTTCATCCATTGATGGATTTCATCCCAAGTTTTAAGCTTTCATGCCAAGTATTTGAGAGCCCTGCTTATAGTGGCTGGGACTTAGAGGATTTCCCTTAAGGCTCATGTTTATGTTTCAATTCATAGGCCTTAGAGATGGCACATTCACAACTATTCATTGACTCCTCATCCATACCCATGTAGGATGGTGTAGTCGGTAAGGTGTAGTCAATAATGAGCTAGGCTTAGCTTTATGTGGTACCCACACCCATTCAAAATGGGTGCGGTACTCACACCCATTCCAAAGGTCATCTCTCTGTGTACCCTCCCATTAGGGATTCTCTGAGATGAGGGAATATTACATCTCTTAGTCCCTTGTAGTTCTTGAATAAAAAAGGGACTTGTTTAGAGTCCTCTCGACCTTAAAGGCTTTGAATCATTCTTGAATCTCCCTTCCTTTATGGCCTTGTTTCGTCTTCTCTATTTAGACTTGGTCTTTTGGAGTCCTTTGAAACCATATCATAGGAGTAGTTGCATGGATTAGCAGTTCAACTATCTCAGGATCTATTTTCATGCCGTTACACTAGGTCTTTTCATTAGATCCTTCTAGCTGGAGTAAAACTCCATGGTGCCTTCAAGGCTTCCACATATTGTAAGTAATGTTCTTCCCCTTGAGGCTTATTGGGTATCTTGCTCTATTTTTTTCTTCCACATAGGGACAATGTGCTCCTAGAACCTTTACCAAAAGCATCAATTGGAGTACCAAACTATGGGTACATGGGACCATCTTACATACAAGTACCTGCCATAGTTAAACAAGGATATGTAGCCCCGATGGCTCTAGAACCAACAATTGAGCCTCTAGAACCTAGAGCATGAGCTCGTATTCTCGACCAAATGGGAAGAATGCTAGATGCCATTCCCATGGTGATCAAACCACCTAGAGGAATGAGAGACGAGTATGATCATGGCTATATGAGGATTAGTGACTCTCATATATCCAAGATAATGTCAATAGATCAAGGGATCCCTATAACCACTTAGCTACATTCAGATAAATTTGTATGGTTGAAAGAGTAACCGATCCCAAAACTAAGATTGATCCCTTGACCTTAGAAGGAAATGCTCTTATGGTTCTAAATGCTAGAAGATTCACAAAAAGGGACCATGGAGGACCTTGAGTTAGCATCATTTACTACAAGCTTCTTCGAATATCTATGTGAAATATAGCTTTATTACATAGTTGTATCAACTCAAGAAGCAGCTTAAACATGAGTCAATAAGAGATTGTATAAATTGCCTCAAGAACTTAAACATAGGAAAAAATGAGCAAACTAGGCTAATCTCTTTATTCTTAGAGGGTTTGAGAAACAAACAATTACATGATGCATTCTATATCAAAAGGCACATGATGTTAGTGGAGTGTTGCCTAGATGTGATAGATTTCGATGATCACCATCTCTTCCATCATGAAAAGCAAAAGACCAGACTCATCACTCAACATGGAACCCTAGTCAAAAGCTAGGACACTAGAAAATTGGATGAGCCCAAGAGTGCTAAAGACATTGCCAAGGCAATGATCAAAGGGCTAGAAGAGGTTTGGAAAGTCGCATGCCATCCATATTTAGCCCCTAGAAAGAAATGGCTTGGTGTGCAATTTTATAGAAACAACCAGACATTTTATGAGTGCCTAGTCTTGACAGCAAGATGAAGAACCAATGGTGTGGGTATTGCAGAAGATGTGGAAATCACAAATCATCTAACTCCTACCATGCACAATGAATGGAAAGAATAAAAGAAGTGACTGCATTATTGGAAACTCCTTAGTCAGCTTTACCAGCGTGACCTACAACTGGACCAAACACTACTCTCATGTAGCAATGAACCCAACATTGGTAAGAAACCCATATAGAACATCAGATGTACCACCTCTTGTGTCCACCTCCCCAATGAGTGTAACCACACCACAGCCAACTCCACTAGGAACCACGTCGATGAGGCTAGTTGAGATTGGACACATTTCCACATGAATCCTCTAGCATGTTGGAATTCTATATTGACTATCCAAATTTAGTCAATATAGTCCCCAAAAGCCCACCTAGAAGTAAATACCATTCAGGATAACTAGGACCAATGATGTGGGATACATAACAATTGACAATGTTAATGCAAATAGCATCGAGGGCGCTTATAGGCCAAAAGACATTCTCTTGAGATGGCCATCCCCCAAGTTTTTGAGATATTTAGCTACTCAGTTTCCCTAGTAGGGGGTAGCTATCGCACAATGGGTGTTGTTGCTCTTGTGTCGGCCTATTAGGGGGTGACTGCTCTGGGAGCTCTCGATTATATACCTAAGCCTCTTCAATAGGTCGCATGTTGGAGACCGAGGGGCATGGCTCTAGGTAAGCAGTTGGAAGCTCATCTTCTATCTGGGCTTAGCAGTCTCCCTGACCAATTCTTGGGATGCCAAGAGCCTTCCCTTTTCCTCAATGGGATTAGGGTATTCGGCTAGCTTTTTAGGGAACTAGTTAGTGTCAATTGGCTCCCTGGCAGCACGGGTGGCTAAAGGTAGTAGATGTTCCTCTTTTGACAAAGAGGTTGATGCATGGGTGGTTGTGCCATCTGTGCGCTTTTGCCGCACAGGTCGTAGCTGGGGACTTGCCGGACACCGTATGCGAGCCACGAATGGCTGCAAGCATACAACCAGGGAAGGAAGCTCAAACAGAATGCCAAAGGGTGTGTCACTCACCGCTCAACCGCCGCCTTGAAGGATTCCCGCGTCGCAGCCGTGAAGGAGGAGCCGCCGTCGCCGCTCTACCGCCTCTCCGCCGCCGTGCCGCTACACAGTGCTCGATCGCTCTCTCACTCTCTCTCTCTCTCTCTCTCTCACACGCAGGAGAAGGAAACCAAAGAGATAAGGCAAGAGCACTCTTGTATTCACAACACATGAGAATGAAGATTTTAGGGTTACATTTGACTCTTATAGGTGACTTGGTCGTTCACACTTGGGCGCCCATACATGGCCGGCCGATCCTAACCCTTATCCTACTAATATTCAAGGTGCGCCTCTCATCGACGATCACCCAATCCCTTCATCCTTAACATATGGTGCCGACAAGCCCGGCCCATGACTCAGAATATTTAAATAAATGACGTAAAACATAGTACGTCTCAATGTCCGTCTCATGGGTTAACATGCCCCCCTTCCTGATGTAGATTCCGTCCTCGGAAGCTATGGTATGGTAAGCTCGAGAGGGCTGTTGTTGACCGTCTGCAAAACAGGGAAGTAGAGTGAAAGTATGTTGGAATTCAAAAGATATAAAGTGTATAAATTCAAGCATGTTAGACCACAATGGATGTTGCTATAAGAACTTAGTTGAAGGGTCACATGAATGAGCTAGTGTAGCAAATTAACAGGAGTTTAAAATGATTGAAAGTAAATCAAGAGTAAGCAAGGTGTCAAAGGTTAATCAAGGTTTATAACTGGCCTAAGTCAAGGAAAATAACCAAGCTTAATAAATAAACAGATGACCACACTGTGTCTACTCTAAGAACAAGTTAATACCACAAGCCTTGGGACACAAGAAACATCAAAGTTACAGGAGCTTTTTGCCTTCTTCTTTTTTTTTTTTAATGCACGTGACAATTTTTACACACAATGGCGACCTTCCTAAGGCAAAACTAACATCGATCCTGGTACCATGTTTAACACAAGGCATTATCTAGGAATCTATTAGCTTACTTTAGGCAAGGCTACCCCCTACCAACCAAGGCATCGGTCTGGAGTAGAATACTCCTCACCTACCAAGTATCAATAAGGCGATAGGCCAACATTAAAGCACATCATAGACTTGTATTGCCATTTATTGTAGGCTTTTTTTTTAAATAATCTATTACTTTTGATCTTCGCTCCTGAACTATAATTTGTCTTGCATCCTTTCGACAAAGGGGTAATAGCTATGTCCTAGAGGTCAACACACACATGGCCAAGTGTCAAACATTAAGATGGTTTGACCCTAGACCTAAGACAATCGTATTCCAAGGTTAACTAAAGACGTCATGCTGCCTAGGAATATTTCCAATAAAGTTAAGCTCATTAATGATTTACACTAGCATGCAAGCAACTTCAAAAACTAAGTAGTACATTGACAATTTCCATGTGGTCATGCATTATAGTTTATGCAATTGATTGAACAGTAAAAACGAAAGAGAGTGGGTATGGAAGAATTACACCTGTAATTGGAGATCTCCTTGATTCGATGAGACAGCTTGCAATTTGATGTAGATATATTTTGATGAACGTTGCGGCAGTCTCAGGACTTGAAAGCGAACCCACCTCAAACTTTTTTAACCTGTACAATCAACTAACAAGCACTATACCTCGAGAGGCACATCAGTGTGAAAATTTCAAGACTTGTTTAAGGAATCTAAACTAGAAAAAACTTAAAAACACTAACCTACCTACCAGTCACCACACTACTACTGAGGATACGGTAAGAGGATGTTGTAGAGTCCTGGCTCTAGCCCTAAGGCTAAGCCTCTATCCGCATCATCCAAACAAATAAAGTCAACCTCAGTAGTGCCATGCGTTTCATCCGTCCATTCATCATTGTCAGATATTTCCTTTTCATTTTCCCATCCACATAAACTCATCAAAAATGTAACCATGCGAGGATAGTCATCCTATGGAAAAGGAAAGCATTGGGCTATCGGGGATATGTCCTCTACGGAGTAGGGGTCAGTCATGGTCAATAGGCGAATTAGCCATTCTAATTCCTCAATATTTTCCTCTCTGGCTAGTACATCTATATAATCCCATTCAGTTTCAATTACAGGATAGCACATGTGGAATATCTGAGAAAGGTACAGATGATACCTCTCACCAAAGGTAGGAGTGGATGAAGTGTATGATGATCGGGCATCTGCCATATCTGCAAACACAGATATAGCATCAGTAGGTTTATGATAGGACAATCTAGTTCTCGATTGTATACGGATATTTCTTTGTTTTTGTGCTCTTGCTCTTTTTACTATTTTTGTTTTTCTCTTTTCTTTTCTATGTATGAAGCTATATATATACATCCCCTTGAATTTGGCAATTACATGGTCAGGGGAGAAGGTTAAGGAGGAAGCAATAGAATTTCGAGCGTGAGTACATGCTCCCCCTTTCCTTGGGTAGATCATATTATTTGCAATGATGTTGCAGCCTCTTGGAACCAATTTGTCCAGCGGGTCATAGGTTGTGATGTGGGCAGATAGCTTTTTATGACCCTTGTGGCCACATCCAATTGCAGAGATGGTAGTGTACGCTCCCATTAACGAATGGAGGAAATGGTTTCCGACGATACTATTACAAGGGGAGACGTAGACTCATCGGTTTTTTGTTGGGTGTTGACAAGTCTAGGTGTAGAGCATGTAGAAACTTCTATACGAGTGTGTGCCTGGCATGAGGAGCTAGAAGCTTCATGTGGCTCCCCCCTTCCTGAGCTAGGTGGTAATGATCGATATCGTTTGGGAATCCAAACTAACTCTGGAAGAAGTGGTGCGGAGCACTCTATTACCTTTCCCTTACCACGGTCTTGAATTGTCATTGGGGTGGCAACAATTGGTTTGCAAGGTTTTACAGGTGATGTAGAGGGATTCAACTTATGTTTAGGGACCCAAATCTAGTCATTCCCCTCGTAGTACCCTTGGGCTACTAATAATTTTTTAGGGATCCATCGCGATGTTACATTGCCCTTTCTTGGGTGGGTAGCTGCTTTCCTTTTACGAGGCTTCTTGGTGGCTGAACGAGATTGAGCAGGGGAAGTAGCTGTTAACGAAGCTTTGGGGACCCATTTGTATGTACTCTTTGGCATAGTAAGCGAAGCTTTAGGGACCACCTTGCCTGTTTCCACTCTTGGCATTGAAGCGTTAGAGGGGTGGCCAACAATCGAAGATGGTTTTGCCACTAGACTTTCTGATTTTTCGTTATCTAATATTTGAGTGGATGACTTAGGTGCGGGATTTTGAGCGGTCAGACCTAGTGTTGGTTCTTGTGTTGTGACTTGTCTGGTTGCCCAATCGATATTGCACTTGGTGGCCATCATCCATTTGCGCCCTAAGATTACAGTCCCTTCCATGGTACTAGCAGGCATAACCAAAAAGCTTTGAATTATGGTTCCCTTGTCATAAGCAACCGGAGTGTGCAGAATTCCTGAGACAGGGGTTTTCTTCTTGTTGATTCCTTGAACTTGGATAGAGCTCTTGGATAAAGGTGGTTTTCCCAGTTGACACCACACGCCATATGATAGCAAATTGTGTTGAGCTCCTGTATCCAATAATGCATTATACAGCACCTCCCCGTAAGGACTCTGTAACTCAATTGGGTATCTTAGAGGTGGGTCAGATTCCAGTGCATCCTCCTCTGCTTCCTCGAAAAATACTTGCATAATTCCCAAGTTGGCTTCTCGTTGTCTCCTAGCACGCTGTTAACGTTCTTTAGCTTCGACTCTTGCCTGTATCTTTTTAAGCTCAGCCTGTTCTTTAGCTGCCTTCTTTTGATGGATTGCGTGTAACTCCTCCTGGCTTAGGGGGTCATAGTACCTTTTGAATTTGCTCCCATTAAGGAATCCAATGGTTTCAACTCCGTCGAGAGTCTCCACTCTGATGGTACCTTGCGGGGTAATTTCACATACTCTATATGGTCCCTTACCAGCATATTTGAGCTTCTTCTTTTCGTTTCGCACTCCATACATCAGGACTTTATCCCCAACCTTGATGTCCTTGTCCTTTAGCAAACCATTTTTTCCTTCTATCCTTCTCCACAAGGGCATTGTATACAACCAATTGTCTTTCTTCGTTTAGCCGCTCAAGGATATACAGACGCTCTGCTAAGGGATTACCATCCCAACCCTCTTGAGTAGTAACACGAAGACTTGGAATGACAAATTCCCACGGCATGACTGCTTCTTGGCCATATACCATTTTGAATGGTGTGCAATTAATAGCCACTTTGTACGTAGTACGATAGGCCCATAAAGCTGTTGTAAGCTTTAGATCCCAATCCGTGCGATGAGCTTCAACAGTCTTTGTCAGAACAGAGATTAATGTCTTGTTTGTACTCTCGGCTTGGCCATTCGCTTGCGGATAATAAGGAGTAGATTTATGATGGGATATCATGAAATTTGTTGTGAGCTCCTTAATCATTTCATTTATAAAATGCGTACCATTGTCGCTCACAAGTTCAAAAGGACAACCGAATCGTGTGATTATATTTTCAAAGAGGAACTTGGCTGTTGTCCTCACATCTGCCTTACGTGTCGCTTTCGCTTCAGCCCATTTGGTCATATAGTCAGTGGCCACAATAATATAGCGAGATTGTGTGTTTCGGGCCGCTGGACTAATTGGACCTACAAAGTCTAAACCCCACTTTTCAAATGGTTGGTTTACTTTGATCGGATGTAGAGGCATCTAATCTTTCCTCTGGGGTTTCTTGTATCGTTCGCATTCATCGCAACCCTTCACAAAGAGTGATGCATCTTGGAACATAGTGGGCCACCAATACCCTGATTGTAAGATCTTTCGCGCAATTAAGTCTCCTGAGAAGTGACCACCAGCTACGCCCATATGTGCCTCTTGTAAAATGTATAGATACTCATCCTCTCGGGCACAACGCCTAAGAACGTCATCCTTTCCTCTTTTATAAAGAGTCCCAGCTATCAGGCAATAGGGTTCGCATTCTTTGATCAGCTTTCGAGCTAGATCTTTACGAAGCTCCTTGGGTGGAAATCCATTAACCAAAAAGTTAACAATCTTCTCACTCCATTCAGGCATTGTCTCCACCATGAACAGGGAAGTGTCAGGTAAGTCATCATCAACTCCCGTAGGAGCTTCACCATTAGGTATGCGAGACAAATGATCAGCCATAATATGTTTTTTGCCAGGTCTCACAACAACAGTGAAATCAAACTCAAGAAGAATCAATAGCCATCGTGTGATTCTTCCTGTGGAGCATGGTTTGTTTACCAGATACAACAATGCTTGATGATCCACATAGAAAACAAACTTGGTGGCAAGAAGGTAATAACAAAATTTCCTTACTGCATATATCATTGCCAACCCTTCTCACTCCGTAGTGGTGTAGTTCATCTCAGCATCGTTCAACTGGCGACTGGCAAAGCTAATGGGGTAGTCTAGCTTGTGTTCTCCAGGTTGAGTTAACACACACCCAATAGCAAAATTTGATGCATCAATATGCACATGGAAGAGTAAATCCCAGTTAGGCATTCTCAAGATTGGAGCACTTGCCAAGGCCTTCTTTAATAGCTCATAGGCACGGTCACATTCTTCGGTCCAAATAAACTCGATGAGAAGCTTATACAATGGTCGAGCTATCTCGGCGAAGAATAGAATAAATGTTCGATAATAACCAACGTGGCCCATAAAGCGTTGGACTCCCTTATAGTTGGTGGGTGGAGGCAATTCCAGAATGACCTTGATTTTACTCTCGTCGGTGGAGATTCCATTTTTGGACACTATATGCCCTAAGATAACTCCGTGTTTAACCCAGAATTGGCATTTGAAAGGATTCAATGAGATGCGATATAATCTACACCTTTCAAATATTTTTCGTAAACACATCAAGTGCTCGTCCCAAGAGGAATGAACACAAAGATCATCTAAGAAAGCTTCACAGAAGTCCCTTAGATATTCCTTAAAGGCCGTGTTTATCAATCGTTGGAATGTTGCAAGTGCATTGGTCAAGCCAAAAGCCATGACGCGAAAGGCAAACACTCCAAACTCCGTGATAAATGCTGTTTTAGCTTGGTCCTCGACCGCAATTGTGATCTGATTGTAACCCGAGTACCCATCTAAAAAGCTATATGCCTCCTTGCCTGCCACTCTTTCAAGCACATGTTCAGAATATGGCAAGGGGTAATGATCCCTTCTGGTGGCTGCATTAACCTTTTTGAGATCAACACACACTCTGAGTTTCCCATTCTTTTTTGGCACGATGACTATCGGAGAAACCCATTCTGAGTGCTCAATTGGGTATATGAATCCACATTTTACCAGCTTTTCAATTTCCTCTTGTACAATCTTTGCATACTTAGGATTCATTGGGTAGGGACGTTGCTGGACTGGTTTAGCAGTGCTAATCATTGGAATCGTGTGTTGCACCACCGAGGGTGGAACACCCTTCATATCATGATATGTCCATGCAAATATGTCCTTGAATTCTTTAAGAAGCTTTGTAAGTGCAGCTTCTTCCGCCTTGGTGAGGTCTTGAGCAATAAAAACTGGTTTAGACTCCTCACCCGGATCTGCTAAGTCTATCTCCTTAACTACCGCAGGGCCATCGTAGACACCGCTACTCCCATTGGTAGGCGTTCGTTGGGCTTTTGTGTAGACTACTTTACGTTCCCCTGTGGTGAATGATTTGAAATGCTCGGGGGCGGGGTGTAAGTCTACTGGTTCTTGTTGTGCCAGGATTTTTTCTTTCAATTCCGCTTCCTTTTGCTGCTGAGCCAACTCTTGGTTTTGTCGCCTTCTTGCAGTACGACTTAGTTTTGGCTTCTCTTCGATTTCTAATTGGGCAACGTCATGAGGTTGCGGAATACACCACATGACACTTTGGAGGTATTGTCCCCAATTATCTGCTATCTTCCGATGAGCGTCAATGGCTCCTACATAACTAAGCCATTCTGCAGTGAATCTCTCCTTTTTTATTGCAGTTCCTACATTAGCTCGATAGCGTTGGCGCTTATGTCTCGTTTTCTTCTTACCAAGTTTTGATTTTTGTTTCTATCCGATTCGGACTCACTTGGTCGATCTTCACTTTCGGATGAACTGCAGGGGGCCACTGTCCTAGGCCTTGAGCACCTTGCTTCCACATTTGGGTGAATATTTGATTCATTTTCCCCATCAGGCTCAGAGTCAGTTTCTTCTTGAGATTCATACTCAGAGTTGCATTGGTCCAAGTCTTTGCTACTTTCAGTGTCGGTGGAGTTTGCCACGTTCTCGCCATCAGGAGTCAAGTGCATAACACCTATCATGTTTATTGGCACTAACGGTGGCATATCTTGCCCCTCAGGTGTTACCCAACTTGTGCCTCTATTTCCCCATGTGTCTATGGTTGCCGCTAAGTGTACCCAATCCACGTTATCCGACTCAGTCATACCCGGTAGGACATCCATATAAGGAGAATCTTTCCCATCATCAGTCTCTTTTTTGCATGTATAGCAATACCTTAATGGGGCGGAGTGAATAGTGGTATCCGATCGATTATCAATGATAACCTTGCTTCCTAAAGGATGTGCACAACCATTCTCAAGATCAACTCGAATGACAGAGTCCTGGAATTGTAGGTAGACATGGTTTTTCGACCAGTCATGTACCATTTGTGCTTCCCTCATGAAAGGACACCCTAAGACCATTTGATATGACATAGGATGCTTGGAGAAATCCATTACAATGAAGGTATGTTTTACCTTGTATCCTAGGACCTTGATCTTAAGGTCCCTTAACATTCCAATAGGTTTAGCTATGGTTCCGTTTGCCATCTTAACCACTATGTTTGTGACTTCGAGGTGAGGTCTTCCCATGGATTCCCAACAGTTTTTAGTCACAATGCTCACTCCAGCACCACCATCAAGGATTCCCTTTAGAGTTAATCCCTTGGTAGTAATGGGGAGGGTTGCATTAGATTCGTCCCCTTCAAAGTACTGTCCCAACTTGTTAACAAGTATTTCAACGACCGAGTCTTCATCTAGGTTGGGTTGTAGATCCCAATGTTCCCCTTCATCTTGAAGCGTGTCGGGTCTATCCATATTTGCAAATTGTGGTAACCTCGCCTTTAGTTCTCCATTGAGAACCCGAAGAGCTAAGAATAGCTCAGGATCTCCGTATAATTTGGATATGATCATGGTTCTGATCTCAGAGGACATGAAATCCATTAGCTTGGACACATTCAATGGTACTTTTCGAGATATCGCTCCTTGACTAGGAACTAGTGAAGATGGAATCACTTCCTCTTCAATGGGGTCAGGCATTCCCTCACTAAACATCCTTTCCAGCAAGAAGGGTGTTTGCCCACTTCCTGATGTCCTATCCTCACTTTCTTCCCGAATGATACTAGGTATAGCTAACGGTTTATGGTTCCGGTGAGGCTGAACTTGCGTAGGAAACACTGCGTCTGGAATTTTGATTTTTCTCGGGTTTGGCTCTAGTTCTCTTTGTGTTTCTTCCACCAAACCCCTTAAGTGTTGCACTTGTTCAATCTCCTCAACTGGGTTCGGGTAAGTTCCAATCTTTTTCTTGAGGGTTTTTGGCCCACGTGGCTTGTCTTGGGGAGTCTCAGTTAGTTTGGGTGGTCGAGAGGGCATTAACTGACTTGGTTGTGGGGCTGAGGAAGTTTCCTTCTGTTTCTCCTTATTATGTACTCGCTTGATTCTCCTTCCTTGAGCTCCCGAGTGGGTTCCTCCCTTAAGGTAGTGGCTTTAGTCCCCATGGTTTCTATTGAATCAGAATCGTCTTCAGGATCATTCATATACACGGGGTCGTCTCCTGTCCCTATGTTGGTCTTCGAACTGGGCTTGGAGCTCGTGGCATTAAGCGATCTCTTCCACCGTGTTTTCTTTTTCTTTGCCTGAGCGATTGATGCAGTATCCCTCTCTTCAAGAATGTAGTTTTGATTTTGAAGCATTGACCGTGTAACTACATTCACAGGTACAACGAGTGTGGTTCCTCGTGCTTGGTTAGTGACCTCAACCAAATTCAATGGCGTAATCTTGGGTGCATTAGGATTATGTGGACATTGAGCGATCAAATGATCTATGCCACAACGATTACATGTAAGTACCGGCATTCCTGATGTGCTCCCTTGATTTGGTTGCATTTGAGTAGCGATCTTTTGTAGCCTATTAGGGCACTCCGCTACATGATGCGGTCCACCACACTCGTAACATTGAAGAGGTGGTCTCCTCGCCATGGTATTAAGGTTTTGCCCTCTTGTGGCAAGAGTAGCCGCTTGATATACAGGCTTGACTTGCCCGAAATGATCCTCCATGTAGTACTGGGGAATCATTTCAAACGTATCAATCTCGTATGGAGCAGTAGGGTCTATCTCCTCTTCATAATCCCCACATGCACTATGTGACTCACAACCCATCTGGTTTATTGGGGTTATCCTTGGATGTGGAGGTTGCGGTCCTAGCACTGGCGGTGGTAACGGCACAGACTGGACTACATTCGGATTCTTTGGAACTTTCAGAAGATGGTGTTAACCCATGACGGACATTGAGACGTACTATGTTTTACGTCATTTATTTAAATATTTTGAGTCATGGGCTGGGCTTGTCGGCACCATATGTTAAGGATGAAGGGATTGGGTGATCACCGATGAGAGGCGCACCTTGAATATTAGTAGGATAAGGGTTAGGATCGATCGAAAATGTATGGGCGCCCAAGTGTGAACGGCCAAGTCACCTATAAGAGTCAAATGTAACCCTAAAATCCTCATTCTCATGTGTTGTGAATACAAGAGTGCTCTTGCCTTATCTCTTTGGTTTCCTTCTCCTGCGTGAGAGAGAGAGAGAGAGAGAGAGAGAGAGTGAGAGAGCGATTGAGCACTGTGTAGCGGCACGGTGGCAGAGAGGCGGTAGAGCGGCGACGGTGGCTCCTCCTTCACGGCTGCGACGCGGGAATCCTTCAAGGCGGCGGTTGAGCGGTGAGTGACACACCCTTTGGCATTCTGTTTGAGCTTCCTTCCCTGGTTGTATGCTTGCAGCCATTCGTGGCTCGCATACGGTGTCCGGCAAGTCCCCAGCTACGACCTGTGCGGCAAAAGCGCACATTTTTGGCGCCGCTGTGCCGGGGAGTTGCCCTGCACCAAGCTCCAGTTTGCAGCTCGACTGCTGCGTGAAGCTTAATCTACACTGTAGGAAAGCGACTGTGTGTTTGCTGTTGAGGTGTTTCTGTGGTTTACAATCTCTGTTTCTGCAATTTGTCTTCTGCATTTCTATTTCTTTTGTTATTTTTCCGCTCTGCGTGTGGGCGCACGATCGGTTTTTTGGTTTTCTGCGTGGTGTGAGGGGGGTTTCTGAATCCCCAGATCTGGGCTGTGTGCGAACTGCGCCGCGGCCAAGGCTGAACCCTAAAGAAATCCTAGAAAACTTATCTCCAAAAAAAAACAAAAAAAAAATTCAAAAAATTTCAAAAAATAAAAAACAAAAAAATTAAATTTTATTTTTAAAGAAAGAACCAAACGTGTGAGAGGAAGAGAGGAAAGATTTTCTAATTGGAGAAAAAATTTTTGAAAAGAAAGAACCCCAATTGACCCACGACCCACGACCCCGGCCCCGGCCCCGATCTCGATCTTTTGATATATATATATAGGAGAGTGAGCCTCCATAGCTTTCTTTCAAGTGAGAGCTTATGGGAAGTCGTGCCCTATATGTAGCCCACTCCCCAAGGAGTAAAGTGAGCATGTGGGATAAAGCCCTCACCCTTTCCTCCACAAGCAAATAGGCTTTTGCCCCTTCCCCCCAAGGGAAACGGACTATTTTGAGGACTACAGGAGCTCTAGATAGGCGAACACGGTGCTGTAAAGCACACTAGGACCCTTTGAGCGATACGCTCGTTTCGAGCTATCACACGCCCTAGTCCAAGTTCGACCGTAAGTAAGAGGGTCAAAAACGAGTTAAAAACAATCTAAAAACAATCTAAAAACAAGTAAAAACGGGGTGCGAAACACCTAAGAAACCACTTGTGTGAGTTTCAAGGGTAGTTACCAACGCACGTAGGGTACCCACGTCACATGCATCTACGTTCTGGTCGGGTGCTAGAGCCTGAACCACTAGAAAGTGTTTCAGTTTACGCAGGCTCACACCATCCCTCCACGTTGGCATCTTGGCCTTCGGCTGGAACCCAAGGGAGTGCGACCCAAGATCCACGAATAGTGGACAGTGACTCATCTTCTGACTCAGAAGCCATGGAAGGGCACCCTACCAAGAATCCTGAGGAGACAAGCCAAAACATGCCAGTGTGGGCCCCACAACCCGGATCTAGCATGTTTAGTCGTCTAATAGAGACCTTTAGTAGAGCTACACGCTCTGAGCATGCGACAAGTGAAGTAAATGAGGAAGGAGGGGTAGTAGATTCGCCATTCACATCTTATGTGGACCCTACCCTCCCAAAGAGTGTCCATGTGGATATTCCACCCACTTCGTTTAATGAGGGCCCTACTGAGCTACCACATTCCGATGCTCTTCCGAAAGTAGAGGTCCCTAGAAGCCAATCCATAAGAAGTGACATTGCGCCCACTTCAAGAGAACCATTTGGCACACCAAGTCTAGATGGGATATTTCTCAATGAAAATTGGGAATATGATCTACACACAGAGACTCCATTCGAGGATTGCGCCACGAGGACATTTACAATGGCCTAGTCATTAGAGGTCTTACAACGTGGGAAGCAGTCACTGCCAATGCAATCCAGTTAGAAGACAACTTGATGATTGCAGGTAAAAAGGTGTCTTCAGAAACAAAATCCGTTAGTTCGCAAGTATCTGGGCACGAGCCAATGACGGCGAAACCTATTGCCAAGGAGCCCAAGATATCTGAAATGTCTGTGATCGACCTTACTAAGGCTCTCCAAGAATACTTTAGGGGTAATCGAGCTCCTCAGAATAGCCATATGTACCCAAGAAGAGAGCAACAATGGTGTTCGGTGTGCTTAGGACCACATAGCACGAGTGAATGTCCCACATTCAGAGTCAAATTCAATGGGAATTGCAATGCATGTGGTAAGTATGGCCATCAATCTAAAGATTGCCTAGTACTTAAGCGAATGTTGGCAAATCAGGCACCACTAGCCTGGTCAAACACACCTCAAGTACCTGTCGAGCAACCGTCACAGCACACTTTTAATAACTAACCGACTATCCCCTTTGCCGATTTTTGTGGTTTTCTTTCTCAAGCATCTAATTGCGCGCACTTGTTTCAAGACATTCTTTGAAGGTAAAACCTTTGCGTGTCCCTAGTTTTGCGAGGTTGATGCCTCTACTGCAACGTGAGCTATGGCCCTCTGTCTGTTTTGCAATCGAGTCACAGTGTTGAGAGGGACTGTATGGATGAAGCTGTCTCTTACACTCAGCAAGTTAATGTTGGTGGTGGGATTAGCTTCACAAGATTTTCTTGTTGTCCTCCCTGATCTCACTGGTCCTTGTACGTGTGGTCTATCTCTCTCACACCCAACACATAAAGGGGTTAATGCATAAGTGCCTTCAGAGGTACTTTCCATCCCTTTTTTAATTGGACACTCAGTCACTCAGTGAGGTCCTACGCAATGGTAACATTGCATGGGTGGTCATTAGCCATAGTATTCATGTCCCGACCCTGTGGAATTGGGGCGGCTAAGTATATAGGGAATATTTGGTCTCCCTCCATCACATAGTGGCTTAGAATCTGGGAGGGTGGACTGTTTGGCTCCAGAGGCTCGTAAGTGGGACCTTTAGCAACTTCCCCCTCATCCCCTTCTTCAAAAATTTCCATTAGGGTTAGCTGACAAATAGGTGTAACTCGTGTGGCAATGAGGGTTGAGATAGGAGTACTAGGGGTCGTAAGGGCATTTCTGGCACCCTAAGAATTCCTGGTTGGATCACTTCTTGGCCTGGTTGAGGTACATTATGAAGCATAGGTGCTGGCAAGGCCAGTGATTGGTTACCTTGGGCTTGCTTGTAGGGCTTGAGGTAGGGCTCGAGCTTGAGCAGCCCTTTGCTGATAATAGTTTGTGATTTCATGATTGCCCCATCTTTGGCAGTATGTGAAATAGAGGGGTCGCAGATGAGGACACTCCATGCTAGTATGGTTAGCGTGACAAATAGGGCGCCATACTAGCTCCCTCTTAGGGTAGAGATTGGTTTAACCAACCTGATGCCGACCTTAGTCGATTCTCCAATGTTGGATCATTTACTGCATTAATGCAATAGCCAACTATTTGACATGTTGTCTCCCGAGGTGGACTCCTTACTTTTTCCTTCAAATCTGGTGCTGGTGGTTTCAAATGAGTCGTCCAATGTACCCTCGTGAAGTTCTTGGGAACACGTTCCCTTGAAGTTGTCCTGGAAGTCCATAGCACTCCCAACATTGCTCGAATGAGGTATGGGGCCAAGGCATACAAGGAATTGTGTAGGGGTACGTCATCTATACCTTCCAGGAATCTCCCAAATTAGCCTTTCATATCAGAGAACTTATCTATGGCGCTACAATGAGAGTGGAAATATCTTACCTTGTTGACGTAATCTCATATTGTTTGACCATCTTTTTGTTTAACATTATATAACTATTCTCAATAGGACTTCATCTAGTTCCTTGATGAGGATATCCAACCTTGAAGGCCTCTTTCAAGGCTTTGAAGGTGGCCTTATCTTCTGTTTTCAAAGACCTAAACCATTGGCCGTCTTTGCCATCTAGGGTGAGGCCAAAGGCACTCACCTTAACTTGGTTATCCACATGGCCAAAGGCTTCGCAGATCTGGTTAAACATTTCTACGCGGTATGGGGTCTCCATCCCATCGAACTTAGTGATTAGTCTAGAGATGTTTGCAGGTTTGTTCCACTCTTGTCTGGGTCCTTGTACTCGTTGAGCTAGTGTTGGGGACGTAATGCCAGTAACTACCCCCCTCCCTATTTTCATGGCTACCCTTAACATTTCAGAGGTTACCCTACCATGGCTAGAGCGAGTGTTGGTTGGGGAACAATAGGTGGAGGAGCTGGGCGAGGTGGATAGTAGACCATATCAGGGGTCCTTGTCTCATGGGAGAATTGGGTTGTGCCTCATGTGGCCCCATATGGTACCCTCGATATGCTCCCCGAGGTGGGCATTGTTGGTATATTGGTGCCCAAGTTGGTATGACAGGGTTGGGTAGGCCCTTTCTCTTTGATAGGACATCTCGGGCACTTAAAGAGCTGGTTTCGGGCCTGGGTTTAGTATTGGTCTTTGGGCTCAGTATGAATTGGCCACCCCTAAGAGGCGAGCATGGCCCTCCATATAGTGGCGGATAAGTTTGGGCTTGATTACTCTCACTTTGCCCTATTTCCAATGTAGGATCTAGAGGCAATGTTGGCTCTCTTTCCTATTGGTTTTCCATACCTCTCTTCCTAGGATGTGGCTCCTCTGAATGTGGGTTTCCCAAGATAAAATTAGGGAGCCTTGAAGCAAGGCTTCTTTGTTGTGAATGGGTAGGGAAGGTAGGGTCTTGCTCTAGGATAGGTGGTCTGCCCATGCACTGAGCCTCTAGTTCTTGTGTCTCAAGGTCAGGAGGAGTAACTCGTCCTGTGCTAGGATGATCTTTACTCTCACTGGTGGTGCTGTCAACAAAGACTAGCACCGTTTGGCTCCAACCTATGTTGACCGATGGGTTTGACCTTATGAGCGAGGGAGCATCATGAGAGTTTATATCGTAAAAAAAGAGGGTTGTTTCACACCAATTTTCCCGAGCGTAGGTGCATGAATGTGTGGAATTGCAGCACTGGACCTTTTGTGAACAGTCTTTTTTTTTAAAGAATGGTACGGCTGTACGCTTTCAAGATGGTACATGCATATGCTTTGTTGAGGACATGGGCATACGCTTCAAGAAGGAATGAGTGTGGTAGAGATGACACAGTTGTATACTTCTTAGAAGACACAAATGTGGCTACAAGAAGGAACGAATGTGCGCTTGTAAAAGATGAAGGAATGGGTGTACGCTTTAGAAGATATGAGTGTGGCAAAGTTGCCACACAAGCATACGCTTGTTGTGGCAGGGAAGAGGAACGGACGTGGAAAGACAGAGGGAACATGCATGGCAGAGTTGCCATGGGCGTGGCTTTAGAGAAGGAACGACCTACATTTTAGATGGTACGGGCATGTACACTTTAAATGGTACGACCATACGCTTTTAGTTTTCAGAAACTTTTAATGGTGTAGGTTCTGAGCCACCTACAAATATTCCTTGACAATGCAATTGTACCCCTGTTTAATGCACTTTATGCTCAATTAATACAATTTATTCCCTTTTAAATGCCCTCTGCCAAATTGAATGCTTGAGATATCAAAAGATCTGCACAGGAAAAATGGAACGGGCATGAAAAATTTACCACGGCCGTGGCACTGAGAATGGTATGGGCGTACACTTCTCAAAAACCCTTCCAAAGTGCAAATTTTGCCTACTCTCCTTCTCTAATTTCTACTAATTCAGCTGTTTCCGAAATGTTTTTTTGAGTTTTGTTTCGATGGGGGGCTAGAGGTAGTCCCTAGCTACCTAATGATACCTAGAATGCATAAGGAAACCTAATTAATTGAGATTAATTAGATGATTAAGCTATTTATACAATCTTAACAAATAAAATATGTGGAGGACCCTAAGGTAGATGCTTATCCCCAGCAGTGGCACCAAAGATGTTAACCTAAATATACTACCTTGCACAAGAGAGGGAGAGAACAAGAGAAAGGAACCATGCAAGGGTCGATTCAAAGAATAGCACTTAGCCAACCCTAATGAGGGTTGACTCCCCTATGTAAGGCCACTAGGGGCTCACTCCACCACCACTTGTGTCACCCAAGTGGAGATTCACAAGCTAGGTGAAGAGCAAAGAAGAAGGGAGCTATGGAAAGCTCTACCTTCACTCAATGCTAAAATGCATGCAAGAGGGATCTTGATAGAAGGACAAGATAAGGGAGAGGAGAAGAGAAGCTAGACTAGCACCATCCCTTCCATACATACACAACAATCAAGCAAGCACGCATCTATAACACAAGTACCATAAGCGAGAGAGAGAGAGAGAGAGAGAGAGAGAGAGAGAGAGAGAGAGAGAGAGAGAGCAAGACTCAATTGAGACAAATGGGATTTTCCCTTTTCATATTCCATAAAATGTCTTATATACATGAGCTCACTTTTTACAATGGCCGACTGCCCATTTACAATTGGAGGTCCAAAATTGGCTTTCTAGTTCTATGTACATCTAGCTCATTCCTACAATAGGCATTACACAAGTTGTAAGTTCAGTCATCCCATATCTATTTTATCAAACATAAGCACTTTGCATGGTTACAAAAGGATAAGTTACAAGAAGCGTGACCATGCTTGAAAAATGATGTTACCCAGAGTGGTTAACAATCAATTATCTAAAATGTTATAACAACTTTAACTACAATGTTATAGCACCAAGTTAAGTGTACAAAACTGCATAAAAATAATATGAAAATCAATAATTTTTTTGCCATTACAAGAGATGGATTATATCAAAGAGGGAACCATGGGGCTGATGATGGAAGTAAGGTGGCTATGTATTTAAAGCTCTACCATACAATGCAGGTGGGAATAGTGGCCTTGCTAGTTTGAGACATTGTGCCCATGTGATGAGGGCATCATATGAGGAACCGTGGGGGACATATGTGGCATAACAGGTTGATATGGGGCCTCCAATGGGACACTCGGTGGCCATGACAAGGAACTCGACCTTGTGGGGATCATGGGTAATGGGATGGGTGGAGGAGGGTGGTGCATATCAACAATGATAGATCGGGACCAATTGCACTTTGACGATTGAATAGAATGGGCTCTTGGCCTGGAAAACTCTCTGAGACAATAAACACTACCATTGTCATCTAGTAAGTGTTCTCTCTTCCATGCTTTTAATCAATGCTTTGATGCAATCCTCGTTTGTGCAGATTACAAAGGTTTGTGAGGAGGCAACATAGAGGCACTCTAGGAAGGCGGTGTTGATCATCGACCAAGTGATCCTCCACCCAATTCATGGAGATGTGTTGATCAACCACTTGGTTGAAACTCTCCAAAAGGGCTCTCTTCTTCGACAATTGTGGCACTACTGGCGACATGATTATTGTTAGGTGTTGTAGGAGCATGCCAAATTGTGGAACTTGTCATCTAGATGTATTGGTCATGTTGCTTGATATGGCAACTTACAACATGCTCACATCTTGAGATAGTGGAATCTTGTCTTGATTTTTAGTAGAGCCCTTATATTGTAAATGAGTTCAGGGATGCATTATGCTACTTTCTTGCTATGCCAAGAGAGGTTGTGAGTGAAAGAATGTGTATAGGAGAGGGTTTAAGAGTATGTGCTAGAAGGGGGGAGGAGAGGGTTTGAGATGAAGAGATCGAGGGGGTGTAGAGTATTTGAGAGGGTGAGAGGGAGAGAGTGGGAAGAGTTTGAGGGAGAGAGGGTGAGAGGGAGAGAGTGGGAAGGGAAAGATGAGATGGGAGACAATAGGGCGGTTAGGGCACTAGTGGGAGGGTGAGAGGGAGAGAGTGGGAAGGGAAAGATGAGACGGGAGACAATAGGGCGGTTAGGGCACTAGTGGGAGGGAGAGGGTGAGAGGGGAGCATTAGGAACTCAATGGAGTCTTCTTGGGCCCTTTAATTTGGACGTTTAGTGAAATGCTTAAAATGCTAATCCATCTTTGACCAAGCCTAGAGGCCTAGTCCTAAAAGCATATATTTGATTTTTCACAAAAAATAAGAAAAATGAAAAAAAGGAGATCTTGTTAGATCTGGCCACCTAGGTGACTTTAAAGCTTACTTTTGGGTTGTCAGTCAGTTATCATAGCCTCTCTCTACCTTTTCCAACTCCAAACATTCCAAAAATTTGTCACTTTCTTCCCCTCTTTTTTGTGTGTGCACTAGATCTCTTTCTCTCTCTACATCCTCTTTCTAAAACGCCTTGCACTCCTTCTCCATGGAAAAAAGCTTCTTTCTCTACTCCAAAGGCCATAGCTAGCAGATCTGTACTCCTAAATGAGCCTTCTCTCTCCAAACCCACAGTAGTAGCCATGGCTTACAAGGAAGAAGCTTACCATGAGCATTCTCTCTACAATACTTGGTCCTCTCTCCATAGCTAGCAGATCTGTACTCCTAAATGAGCCTTCTCTCTCCAAACCCACAGTAGTAGCCATGGCTTGCAGCAAGGAAGAAGCTTACCATGAGCATTCTCTCTACAATACTTGGTCCTCTCTCTCCAAACCCACAGTAGTAGCCATGACTTGCACAGAAGAACTGTTGCATGACAAATGAAGATTAATACAAGGATGCAACAAAAAAGATACTTAGGGCTCTTGTAAAGAGTTCCACTTTGTAGATGTATGTGGGAGAGGGCTTCACAATAATCCCACATGGAAACTTTTGAGAGTTCTAGAATTTTTGTATAAAAGGTGGCTCATTTGAGAGCATGGACACATTGGGCAAACTCATGTTTGAGCTCTCTTGAGACTAGCTCTCCCTCTTCTTCCATAGAGGTGCAAGCTCTTCTCTCTCCCCAGCTACATTATTGTAAGTCTATTCTTTTGTTAATGCAATGAGTGATGTTTGTCTCTCTTCTCATGTCTATTCTCTAGTAAGCATGTTTCTTTGTTGTTGATAGCTTCAAGGTGTGTGTGCATGCTAGGAAGTAAGATCTTGAGAATGAAGGATGCTTTGAGCTTGTGTATGCAATAGCTTAGCTTTCTTCTTGTTTGGATGCATGGAATGAGTGGGATGTTGAGTGATTGAGTGTGGCAAGATTGAGCTTGAGTATGTGTTAGTCTATGTCAATAGTAGTAGTATTCCTAGCATTCTCTCCATCATCAAATGGATAAGCTCTTGTGCACCGGTACGGGTCGAATCCCTAGCTCCGAAAGGGATGCAAATCCCATTGGATTGAGCTACACGTGGATCATGCTACTCTTACTACAAGTGAGAGAGTTTTCCGTCTCTCCATTGGCGCCGCTGCCGGGGAGAAGACTCAAAACCGGTTGAGGAGCTTGCATTACTACCACTATTTCTTTTTATTTTGAGGTTTAGGGCATTGAGTGTGTGATCTCAAGGGCGCCTTGTGTGTTTTCATTTTTTTTATGAGAAGCAAGAAAAAAATTTTAACCCCATTGCGGTAGAGAAATCCCGCCATTATTCAGATTTAAGTACTTTCAGTTTTTTCATCTTTGACGAGGTTTGCAAGAAGTTGGTAGGAAGTAGTGAAACGGCTGTTTTTCCTTTATCGTTTTGTTGTTTTGTAGTTTTGTGGAGAGTCGTTTCCATCGTGCGCAGCAAAGAATATATATATATATATATATATATATATATATATATATATATATATATATATATATATATATATATATTTATATGCTGAAGCGTGGAAGAAGGCGGAGGGGCATCTTCATTGGGTGCAGCAACAGCAGTGGAAGGCGGCCGCCAGTGTGGGCATAAGCGAGCAAAGAAAACTATATATATATATATATATCTATATATATAGTTATATATATACTAAGGCTTTGGGTGACGTGGAGTGAAGGTGGCGGCAAAGGCCAACAGCCGAAGGTGGACGGTGAGGAGGAGGCCGTCGGCAAGAGCGCAGGCGAAAGGCGGCGTGGAGAAGCGTCTGCGTGGAGGTGGCGGTTGTAGGGCCTTTGCAGAAGGCCGAGAGTCGGTTGGCATGAGAAGCTGAGCGAGAAGCTGTAGGCAAGGCGGCTAGCAGAGGTCTGAGGCGAGCAGTGGAGGTGGCCGAAGCTGTAGGCAAGGCGGCCAGCAGAGGTCGAAGCGGGCAGTGGAGGTGGACTGACGAGCGAAGAAGGCGCTGTGGGGGGGCGTTTTCATCGGGCGCAGCAGCAGTGTGAAGGCGGGTAGTGGAAGGCCGACGGGAAGTCTGCAAGAAGGCCGGGCAGCAAAGGCTGGTTAGTGGAGGGCGCCTGGGTGAAGTGGCCGAAGGAGAAAGAAGAAGGTAGTGAAGAGGCCTCAGCTGGCAGACGGTGGCTGGAAGGTGACTGTGTGGAAGCCGGCCGAGTGGAAAAGAGCAGCTGGCGCTAGGCTGGAGCAAGCAGGCAAAAACAAAACGGTGTGCGCCGGCGGGAAATCCGGCGAGCGGTGCGGCGAGCGGCGAGCAGACGATAAGGTTAGTGGATTTTTTCATTTTTTCATTTTTCATTTTTTTTATTTTTTAATTAATTTTTATGTTTTTTTATTTTTTAAATTAAAAAAGACAAACAAAAAAAATAATATTTTTTATTTTAAAGAAAAAAAGAGATTAAAAAAAAGAAAAAAAGAAAAAAAAAGAATAGTGGAAAATTTTTAAAAAAATATATAGAGAGAAGAAAGAAAGAAAAAAAATTTAAAAAAAAATTTAAAAAAAATTAAAATAAAAAAAATTCTTTTTATTTTTTAGGAGTCCATATTGTGTGCATATTTTTTATTTTTTCATTTCTGTATTTTTTAGCATAATTGGGTAATTTGCATTGTTTTAAATTTTTGTAATATAAGAAAACAAAAAAAAACAAAAAAAGGAGGAAAAAACAAAAGAAGACAAAAGAAAATTGTTGATTTTTTAGGAGTCTATTATTTTTTGCATATCCTGTAATTCTTCATTCTTTAATTTTTTTGCATAATTAGTTTAACTTGCATTTTTTAAATTTTTGTAACTTTGTGCATAATTAGTATTTTTTAGTGTGATTCATAATTTTTGTGTTAAAAAAAAGTAAAAATCATAAAATCATAAAATCAAAAAAAAACATTTAAAAAAAAACAAACAAATAACAAAAAAATAGGGTAGATAGTTACGCCAGACAGACCCATTTTTAGTTGCCTTTAGTGGTTAGGTAGGGTAAAAAATATATATATATATATACAAATATATATATATTTTTATCAAAAAAAAAACAAAACACAAAAACCAAAACCAAAACAAAACAAAAACACATAACAAAACCAAAAAAATTTGACCTTATGCACTTGCGGTCGGGACGTTGTGTAGATTCTGCCATAGGACCTAGGGCACCTTCTAGAGTGCCTACGCAAGAAAGTGGGACCCAATCGGTAGGAAATTTGGCAGATATTGCTGAAACCCTTTCGGAATCCGAATCCGATACCATTTCCTCTAGAACAACTAGTTCATTGTCCATGGACAATCTAGTGCCGACAAATAGTCATCCCGTAGCCCCAAATAGAACACCCTCAAGATCCTTTAATCCATTTGAAGCCGACACCATGGGGTTAACACTCAATGTGAGACTCCAATATGTCTACACAAATGCTCAAGGAGCTGAGATCTTTAGGGACCCACAACAACGGTATCTTGTTAAGATAGCCGACATATTCTCAGAACTTGATAGAGCACCCCTAGTCAATGACCAGGGTAACATGTACATGGGTGGAGATGGTGTTCGCTACGAAGTCACCTACCATCCACAAAAGGTAGACAAATTAGGGGAGCTCTCTAAAACCGAGTTCTTAGACTTATCAGAACTTTCCAGAGCAAGGGTGTCTAGAGATGATTGGCTCATCGAGCCGGACATGCCTGGACCATCCAATGCCCAGTCCTCAAAGCCATCCATAGATGATTTACTTCTTGTAGATCTAAATTTGGAAAGGGATAGGAAAGGCAAATGTAAAATGGATCAGGGGGCTGAAACCCAATGGGAGTTTGTACGACAAATTCCTGTGACAAAGGTCTTACAGGATGACCCACTTCAAGAGGTCTATAAGGACTCGTTAGAGGGATATTATGCCACGACTAAATTGCCACAGCTAGATCTTCCTCTAGCTCATGTGGTGGTAGTTGAGAAGCGTGCAGGACACACGAACAGAATAGTTGATAAATGGGCCAATGAATACCGAACCTTAGATTGGAAAGAGATTAGGGAACTCACGTGGAAAGGACAACCATTATTTATGGAAGTGTTCTCAACAAATACAGCCAAACCAGGAGAGACAGCCTTTCTTGGAGAAACTGTTGCTCCTCCCCTACGAGAGTTCACTAGAGAGGGACCTTCAACATCTAAGTGGACCACTGCTAGTAGCCCAACTCTAGCACCAAGATATTGTCCTACAACAAATGTGCGACCACCGGTCACACCACAACAACATCTTTCTCATTATAACAATCGGAGGATAGGGGAGCCAACTCGGCCTCCCATAAATGCACCAACTGAAATGAGGGTGACAAGATCTTTGGAAGGGTTTGGTGAGGCTGGTAATAGGGTACCCACACCAATTTTGGAAACATGTGGACCATCTTTCCAAAGAGAGGAACAATTTCCACTGAGAGTGAGAGGCCGTAGGCCCTATGATGAGTATTCACGACAAGTAAGACCATCAACTCTTCAGAAACTGGTAAAGAAGTATGAAGGGTCGGGAGATCCATACGACCATGTAGCAGCATTTAGGCAAGCAGTTCGAGCTGAGCAAGTGGCTGATAAGCATACTCAAATTGAAGGCTTTGGACTCACTCTTGAAGGAAAAGCCCTGGCTTGGTTTCAGGCATTAGAGGCTTCAGACAAAACTTCTTTACGAGTTTTGGAAGAGAGATTCATTGCTGCTTTTTCCTTGATGGGAATTCAACATGACACAGTAGCACACATCTACTCTTTCAAACAAGGCGAGAATGAGAGTGTTAGAGACTGTGTAAATAGAATGAAGCAGTACATTAATCGTTGCCCAGAAGATGAGAAGCCCGCCCAAAGTCGATTAATTTCTCTCTTCTTAAAAGGCCTCAAAAATTCGACACTGCATACACATCTCTATGCGAAGAAGCATACAAGTTTCAATGAGTGTTGCCATGATGCTATGGATTTCACCGATAACTTCAAGTTCCAAGATGGTTCTGGCCCTGAGGTGAAACCTAGAAATCAGTGGGGTGATGACCAAAGTTCAGGGTCGAGCGCGCTAGTAAATCCAGACCAGATAGCTAACCTAGTACTACGGAGATTGGGACAGACCTATCGTCCACCCATGCAGCCACAACAACAGCAGCAGAGAATGAGGAGTGTGCTTCCTACAGGTCCTCATCTTTGTGGAGCATGTGGCGGTGACCATAAAACAGAGGACTGTAATACCTTTTCTCCTCTAGTCACAAACCAACCCACAAAAAAATGGTGCCAAGCCTGTGCTTGGAACTTTACTCATACCACACAGGAATGTACTCGCATTGCGAGAATGAGACAGGAACGTGAGCAGCCGAGAGGTGGAGTGGCTCCACAAATGTATCAACAGTATACTAGTTTTGAACGTAAGCCACCGATGACACAAGAACAAGCACGACCTGTTCTTGGTGCTCAACCTCCTGCTCCAGGGACTGCTCCTGTGAGGGTTGTCGACTACGACAATTCAAATATGTGTAGAGAATTGGTAAACCCAGGCTATGCGGAGGAAGAATATGTATCATATTCATCCAAAGAAAATATTTTTGAAAGTCCCGTATACCCAAGACCAGCACTGGAGACTCAACCAGGGGAACAAAACTCTTTAATGTTGCTAGGCGGCTACCAACCCTAGCCTTGTCTTCCCATGCAATGATGAAGTTATTGATGCTAATGAGGACATGGCAAATGAAATGTGGGCAGCAGTAAATGAGAAAATTAATGGGAACATGTCTTTTGTTAGTTCGCCTCCATTCTCTGAGGTGGATTTTACCAGAGGCACGGAAAACAAATTTAGACATCCAAGCATCCCGGAGGAAGTTCAAACAATTGTTTCTCCTAGAAGTAAGCATACAATGAAAACCTTACCTTCATATCTTGGAGAATATGAGAATTGTTCTCAAACCTTGAGGATACCCTCCATGCATAAAAGGTTGACAAAGGAGAAAGATATGAGTATGGTGCAGGCTATTTTGTCAGCACCAGTGGCTTGTACCTTACCTTTGCTTGAGTTGATAAAGCTTAAACCTGAGTTGTGGAATGATATTGCCACATGTTTGTCAGAGCAGGTATTGCTACAAAAGGGTCACCATGAGTGTACTATACACTCTGAAACAAAGCATGTAATGCCAGTTCCTATCAACAAAGTAGGAAAATTTTGTGAGGACGATCAGGGAAATGCTACCCTCCCATTAGAAGTGCGAAAAGTATCTTCAACTGCAATACTTGATAGTGGCGCAGGAGTGGGTATTGTGACAAGGTCCATTTGGGAAAAGTGGGGCAAACCAGCTATTAGGAGTACAAGGATGCGCTTGCAGCTAGCAGATGGAAGCTTAGAACATCCCCTTGGGCTGCTTGAGAACATATTGGTCACCACATGTGGGATTGAATATGAGCACACCTTTGCAGTAGTGGATTTTGGAAAGCATCCAAACTATGAAGTGATATTGGGTAGACCATTCATGCGACAATTTCAAATGATTCAAGATTGGGGATACAACTACTTGTACCTCAGACATGATTCTGTCATCACAAGGGTCAACCTAAGGAATCACTCATATCGTGATGTAACAAGGTCTCCAATAGATGAGTTTGATTCTGCTTCATCTGAGGGCTCAAGAGTTACATTGTCCGAAGGACGAGAAGATCTGTGGATGTGTGGAGCCTCATGTAGGGATTTCAACACTGAGAGACTTAAGGGTAATCGAAGTGTATCAGACGAGGCATACATTCCACAACCCTTCCCTGAGCATTTAATTGATCCATTAGAATGGAGTCATGTCCTTGCAACATTATCGACATGTGCTTTACCGAAGCCAATTCAATTTTGTGACTCAGATGGATATGATATTATTCCTATACGAATGGTACAACCACGTGCTCTTCTAGATCATTTGTACTATAAGGATACATCCAAAACAACAGCTATGCATGTCAAGGAAGTCTCAGTTGAGAATTTAACACTCAAATTTGTTAATGATGCTGATAAGAAAGAGACACAAGCTCCAAAACAAATGATGTGGATAATTGATGAGTACTCAAGTGAGGGCCATGGCTGGCATGTTCCAACTACTCTAGTTGCTGCTCAAAGAAGGCCGGGCAAGATGGAATTATCAATGTGGCTACCCAAAGATGCGTACAAACTTGTACCATCTAGTCCAGTTGCTAAGCCTCCTAAGAAGCACATCATTTCCAAGCCTAAACCTCGAATTGTTACTCGATGGGTCCCAAAACGGGTTCTTAAAGCACAAGGCTATTATGAGGGTGCACCAGCAATTTGGCTTCCAAAATGCCATGCTTTGGCAGGGATAAAAGATTGTTTCCAAAAGATGCCAAGAGCCACCCTTGATTTTCCATATCAGTGGGTACAAAAGAAATCAACACAAACTCTTCAAGATAGGAAAGGTGGCTGTGATAGCACCTACAAAACTACTTGTGTTGATCTTCCTAAAACATGTATTGAAACACCTGTTGTCCCGATTTCTCCTTGTTACATAATTCAACCATCAACTGGTGTACTTAAGACCCATCCAACTCCAAAGGAGTCTCATTTGAGCATAGATTCTAGCATTTCAAAGCCTAAATCTCCTTATCTTGCTCAAATTCCTCGACAATTGATAAAGTTCCCACCCAAGAAGGACATACCTAAAACCAAAGATAAGGCATTAACACTACAAATGAAGCTCTTTGGTAGATCAATGTTTGAATAGTGTGGTTCCTTATGCCTTTAAAGAATTATGTTCTTTTTTCGATGATCCACACTACCAGCGCAAGAGTAAGTTCAACAACTCCGCAATAAGATAGACAAGCCAGGGCATTTTTCTCCCATTGGGTTTTTCCCCTCGGCTATATTCGGTGATTGGCACCACTAACAAATTTTTTTTCTTTTGTTTTCTTTCCTTGTTTGTTAATAAAACTTTTTGCAGAGGTCTCAGCTTAAAAAGAGCATCAAACACGCCCCTACAGTCCACCTACCGTGCAAACAAATTAGGAAGGGGGGAGACATGCTACGCCTACAAAGATCAAGGAGGAGCAATCTGCACCAAAATCAGCAATGCATCAATGCAAACGAACAACATCAACAGGGCACTACAACAGGTGTATGCAAATCTTAATCTTTATCTCTTTATGTGCTCTTATCTTTCGAATATATGGTTTGCATGTTCACACAATATTGGCTGGTTTGAGTTTTTGATTAGTTGTTAAAATATGGTGAGTGAGTTCTAGAGTCTTAGAAGACTTAGGAAAAGATATTTCTATCTAAAGACAGTGTAGGATATATACCAATGGAGTATGCCAAGTACTTATGTTTTCAAGGTATATTAGTTATCCTTAGTGGTAGCTACCTCTTAGATATGAGCTAGGTGCTAGGAGTAATAAAAATTTACGAAAATGTGCCCTAAAAAATATATATCCAAAATAAATTGAGACAGGAAGTGTCTATCGCCATGTGAAATGCTTGGTAGGACCTGAGGTTGTCTTAGCACCTTGGGGCCGATGCCTTGGTTTCCATGGGGTGAACACTGAAGTCTAAAAACTTCAGAAGAAGAACTTTGAGGAATCTATCGCCTTGATAGATGTTGGTAGGACTCGGGGGTACAATATGGGCCCTCAAGACCGATGCCCTCATCTTCATGGGGTACTCCTTAGGTCATAACAGAAAGAAAAAGGGTCTGTCGCCCTTGAGATACTTAGCGGTCTTTAGATTCTCTTGGCGGAGGTCTCTTGGCCATTGCTTGGGTCTCTTTGGGATAGAACCTTAATCTTCATCAACTTCTACACACATATCAAAAAAATAAAAAATAAAAAAATTGAGAGTTCCAATCACCTTTGCTCATATTTAGGAGTAGGTATGCCATTTAGGAGTAACTTACATACTGGTAGGACATTGAGACTACGGTCATAACCGGCGGTGTACAAAGCACACTTGCCTTTGCATAGCATTATCTACTACTTAAGTCTCACTTTGACCAGTCTTTACTCACCCATTTCAGTACTCATTAAAACTTTAATCAGCCCTGCACTTGTATGCTCACGTGTGAAGTCATCATTGCTGATTTTTCTTTTCTTTTCTTTTCTTTTTCTTTTTCAATAAAATACTTCAACGTATCAATTGTTTTTTTGTTGCAGCTCTTGCTACTACCGCGCTCGAGGACGTGCGCAAAATAGGAAGGGGGGAGTGTTGCATGACAAATGAAGATTAATACAAGGATGCAACAAAAAAGATACTTAGGGCTCTTGTAAAGAGTTCCACTTTGTAGATGTATGTGGGAGAGGGCTTCACAATAATCCCACATGGAAACTTTTGAGAGTTCTAGAATTTTTGTATAAAAGGTGGCTCATTTGAGAGCATGGACACATTGGGCAAACTCATGTTTGAGCTCTCTTGAGACTAGCTCTCCCTCTTCTTCCATAGAGGTGCAAGCTCTTCTCTCTCCCCAGCTACATTATTGTAAGTCTATTCTTTTGTTAATGCAATGAGTGATGTTTGTCTCTCTTCTCATGTCTATTCTCTAGTAAGCATGTTTCTTTGTTGTTGATAGCTTCAAGGTGTGTGTGCATGCTAGGAAGTAAGATCTTGAGAATGAAGGATGCTTTGAGCTTGTGTATGCAATAGCTTAGCTTTCTTCTTGTTTGGATGCATGGAATGAGTGGGATGTTGAGTGATTGAGTGTGGCAAGATTGAGCTTGAGTATGTGTTAGTCTATGTCAATAGTAGTAGTATTCCTAGCATTCTCTCCATCATCAAATGGATAAGCTCTTGTGCACCGGTACGGGTCGAATCCCTAGCTCCGAAAGGGATGCAAATCCCATTGGATTGAGCTACACGTGGATCATGCTACTCTTACTACAAGTGAGAGAGTTTTCCGTCTCTACAAGAACCTTTCCATGATGTATTCTCTCTCTATAGTGCTTAGCAGCCATAGCTTGCACTAAAGAAGCTTCCCATGATGCATTGTCTCCTTTGCATTTCCTTCTCACCATTGCCAACCCTCTCTATGTTTCTTTGGCTCCCTTTGCGGCTTCTTTCTCTATCCACAATGCAGCTCTAGAGAAGCAACCCTCATCTCCATTCTTCCCATTATTTTTTGATTCCATATCCTGCTCCTTCCACTCTTATTCAACCCAAGCTTACAAGCCTACTTTCTTGTAGATGGCACTATAAGACATCACCAATAAGCCTTCTAAGTTCCACCTTCAGGTTGATTTGGAGACAGAATATGCAACCCTATGCAGTAGGCATGTTGCACCCAATATTTCATACGATTAGCTTTGAATGCAAGGAGCAAAGGCCATTGATCTTTGGATTGATGGAAATCTTTATCCACCAGATCCAATATCTGGTGCCCCTCCACCATTCAAAGCATTACAATGTTTTTGAAGTTTGTTGGTGATGGTTTCAATGGCCTTCTTGGCTATTGTAGGAGATTACACATGTTGTGGCTAGATGAGGCAGCTGGAAAGAGGCAAACACAATTTGCCTTCGACCAGCTTCAAGCGGCGTCGACTAAGCAGATCAATAGTTTGATGCAGAGGATTAAAGAGCTCTCAGAGGAGCTTGAGGTGCAGAAGAATAATTTAGCGGATCATGTGCGCACAATGGATCAATTTACCGATAATTATGTTCGTCTTCAACACTCCACTCATAATCTTCGGCGTCGTGTTCACCATTTCACTCACCTTCCCATTGGATATCACGCAAGGCAAAGAAAACATAAAGCTATTGGGTTACTTTCTAAGACAGGAGGTGCATGCAAGAGGCGTATTCAAACAACCAGGTAAAAAATTTTGCAAGAATTATAGAAACTTTGAGAAGCAATTAATGAATAAAGCATCTCTCATGGGTGACTCTTGCGATTGTAGGGCATGTGCAACAGCTATACTAGGATGTAACAACGCTGAGGACAATGTTAATGTCTCCCTTCTTCAGCATGTCCTTCAAGAGAAGGATATCATGGAAATGATAATAGGTTCTGGTAATGATAAGCTGCGGGAGACCCTTCGTCGACATTTCTTGAAGGAAATCAAAGAAATTGTCACACCTAAAGAGATGCTTGATATATGTGACTCAGTAGGTATTAGCCAGAAAGGTTACAGAGCAATGTACAGGTCAATCACTTTAGGGTTGCGAGCAAAGGGAGTTACTCAATCCTTGCTTCCAACACTTTATAGCCTACAGATGGCAAAGAAGTGTGCTAATGGTGATATTGCATCCATGTTTAATGGGTACAAGTGGGTGGAGGATATTATGCCAATGCCAACAAACAAACCCTTTGAATACAATGCATATAACAATGTCTACATTGACATGGAAGTGCTACAAAAAGCAATGATTCAGTACTATGGCCTCACACTTGAAGAGACAGGTGGAAATGCTGTGTTTGTCTTGAAGCTAGATAAATGTCAAGTGGTTAAAGGTCAAAGACTAGAGCGTGTTAGTTTAACCTTGATGAGCCGAGCACTTAGAGGAAAGCCTTTAGAGACCCAAGAGTTGGATGCAAGTCAAGACATCAATAATAGGGGTCAAGGGCATAAGCAAGACTACTACGGCATTCAATCAGAGAAGAACATCTGCTGGTGGCAAGCAGCATGGGTCCTCCCAAAAGAGAACCATGATACCTTGAGGTGGTATTTTGAACGATCTAGCATTCAAAATGTCGTCTCTTGTCAGGTCAATGGTCAAAACCTTGATGTTCC